>NW_007736882.1:15042-31920 GCF_000696425.1 Galeopterus variegatus
TTCTTTCGTGACCTAGCTTCTTAGCTGGGGGAGAATGCCAGGGGAGATACTGGATGGAAGAAAGGAATACTGATGGTTAGAGTGCAATGCAGAAAGCCTGAGATTTAATATCACTGCGAACAAAGTAACAACAATATAAATGAAATGAACTGTAAATAGACTTAGTAGAAATGAGAAATAGCTGAGGTATGACATTAATAGTAGATAAATTAAAGATATGAAATACAAATGAGATTCAAAGTACTCACAATTAGCATTTTTGATGAAAAGAACAAAGATAATTGATAATAAATAGATATTTAGACATCTCTAAAATAGTGCCCAGCAAATATAAGAAATGGTTATTTCTGAAGTGGTAATTTTGGTGATTTTTATTTTCCTTCTTTTCCTTTTCTGTATTCCATGACTTTTTGCTTTTGTCTTTCTCTTTTGTAATGAATATATGTCATTTAAAAATTAAATCATACTTGTAAAATGAATGGACTGCTTTTGTCAGGACTGTGTGTTGGTCATGCTCTCTGTCCCTGGTGGCTTTCCAGCCAGCACTGGTTCAGCAGAGGCTCCCTCTGGACCTCACATTCTTCATCTGCACAATAACTGGCTTGGCCTAGTTGATTTTGGAAGGACCTTAAGGCTCTCTCTGCAGCTATCACTAGATTCCCAGTGACCTGGAGAATTAAATTGTGGTTGAAATGATAAATAGAAAATGCACTTTGGAAATTATGGAAGACAAATAGTTAAGATTAAAAAGAAAATTCTGGCCAAATTCCAAAATTTATATTATTATATTGATTAAAAGATAACATATAAACTGGACTTTAATCAATGCCCAGTGAACATTAAATTGACCTTGGAATCATGGTGATATTGGAGTGCAGGTCTTCATCAATTTAAATCAGCAGGCAGTGAAGAGCCAAACAGAGAGGCTATGATTGCGCCTGAAGGCTGGAATTTATTATATTTTCAGTAAAAACAATTTTTGAAATAAGATAATGGTTTTCCTCTGAATTGTTTCATTAAAATTTGATCAGAGAGAAGAATGTTTCTATTTAACTTCAGAAAATGTAATTTTGGCTTCCACCCACAGAGAGAAGTTTTCTACAAGCTTGTTCATGGTTGTGGCGAGCCCCTGTATGAATTATATTTCTTTGTGAAGTACTGTTCCAAAAATACAGCCATCAGGAACAATACAATATATTCCTTAAAAGTATTTGCCTTAGAAAAACCACCTACGTGTGGTAAATTATGGTTCATTTATAATACTTGCTTGCATGTCACTCCTTGTACATGTTCTTGAATATTTGGTTGCACTAAACAACTGCTGTGCTTAGCTTAACCCTTCACTCATTAAGAAATGTCATCTTCTCAAATTTATCTTTCTTGTTCTTTAAATATTTAGGCTCTTCTCCTGTAGGGCTAGAGGGAAAATAAAGGCACAACTTCTTTATTTACCTGTGTTTGAGAGAGAGAATTTGACCATGGTTTGGTGTTCAGTTTCATTGCAACCAAAATAGCCTAACCAACCTAACATCAAAAAACGGTGTGTGTGTGTGTGTGTGTGTGTGTGTATTGTGTGTGTGTGTTGTGTTGTGTTTTGTTTTTTATAAAGCATATTTACTTTTAAAATCTCATAGGAACTACAAACCGATTTTATACATGTTATCATTTCTACTAACAAAATGTGGAGAACAAGATTAACAATATTTAAAAAGAGCAGGAGAGAATTCTGTTGAAGCCATTATCAGTAAAAGTACATATTTTTTCCTACAATGTATCTCACACAGGCTAGCAACAAATCACAATGTGTTATAAAACAAACAGACAGACAAACAAAACCACTTTCTTGGCGTGATATGGAAAGAACACAAAAGATTCCGTTAAATAAAAAGAAAGCAAAATTTTTTTAGACTTTGTTGTTAAGTCTGAGATGGAAGGTTAGGGCTAAGAATCTGTGTTTTAAAATTTAAAACTCTTTGAGCCAAATGTTTTTTCTGCAGTCCAGCCACACACGTACACACACACACATCATCATCATCATCATCATCATCATCATCATCACCAACAAACACAAAATTGAGGTATGGTAGCAGAATATTGGCTTCTGCCTTCCCAAGCCCTGATGCTACTCTGAAAATTATGGTATGCTATAGGTCAAGAAGAGATTATCTAGGCAGAACTAATTTAATCACACTAGCCCTTAAAAGTGGGACAAAAGATCAGAAAGATTAAAAAAAAAAAAGATGGATTCCATGCACCATCACTGGCTTTGAAGATGGAAGGGGCCATGATCCAAGAGATGTGGGTGCCAATTATAGGAAGTGTTACCTATGTTTTACAACTGTATGGAAATTTGTTCATCCTGAATGAGCCTGAAAATAAATTTACCTCCAAAGCCTCCAGATGAGAACCTGGCATGGCCTAAGTGTGGATTTTCACCTTGTGAGATACTAACAAAGATCCCAAATGAGCCCTTCTGTGCCTGGGCTTCTGACCTATGGGAGACTGTGAGATACATATTTATTGTTTTAGGCATCTAAAGGTTTAGGCTTCTTAGATTTGTGATTATTCATTTCAAAGCAATAAAGCATGAGTAGAAGAGGCAAGTTCCTATCTAACAAATAGAAGGAAACCTTGTTTGCAAAATGAAACTAAGTAATATCATCTGTGAGGTTTTTTCAAATGATCAGCAACTTTCCACTGCCCAAAAGGTGAGTTAGAATTATTTTTTTTAATAAAACAAACTCACTAACTTTTTTTCATATGTACTAGACTGTAGTGGAATGTACCCTTTGATGGTGAGGGAGGTGGATGATTACAGAATGAGTGAAAAGTAAATGGGAAAGGAAAAGAAAAAAAAATTGTGGATAAATGAAGTATTCACTTTTATGACATTCTCCATATGACAAAAGTATGGAAATGGAGACTGTATTAGTCAGTTTTTGTTGTTTATAACAGAATACCCCAAATTGGGTAATTTATAAAGAAATGGAATTTATTTCTTACAGAGCCTGGGAAGTCCAAAGTCAAGGGAACACATCCCATAAGGGCCTTATTCTTGGTGATGACTCTACAGCTATGCAGAGTATCACATGGTGAATATCTGAGAAATAGAGAAAGATAAGTTCCTCACTTGCTCTCCTTTTAAAGCTATAGAAACCATGCCAATGACCACCAATTAAGACATCAATGGATTAATCCATTCGTGAGAGTACAGTCCTCGAATTCTAATCACCACTTAAAGGCCCCACCTTAATTACCATGATTGGATTTTTCACCCTCTTAACACAGTAGGGATTAAGTTCCCAACACTTGAACCTTTGGGGGACACATTTAATCCATAGCAGAGACTATATTAGTGGTTGCCACGGGATAGGGACGGTGTAGGGTAATGTGGGGAGAGAGACGGTGCAGATATAAAGGGGCGGCATGAAGGAGTTCCTCTGTGGTGATGGAACAGGTCTGTATCTTGACTTTAGTGGTGGTTATAAAAATCTATACACTGAAAAAAATTGCATAGAACTATAAGAATTCACATGTATGCACATACACACACATATTGAGTTCACATAAAAAATGGTGAAAACTGAAAAAGGTTTGTAGTACAACCAGCAATATTGTACCAATATCAAATTCCTGGTTTTTATATTGGACTGTGGTTATAAAGATGTCACCACTGGAGAAAGCTGATGAAGGGCAAGCCTAATTTTATCTATTATTTTTGCAAGTCTGTAATTATTTCAAAAGAAAATAAATAAACAAACAAACAGTTTAGTACAATGTAGCAATATTCGTCCTCTGGTAAAACTTTTATTTAAGATAAACCCTAAAGCTGGCCTCATCTCAGAGTTGTGCAATATACCAATAGATTGGACTCTTATGCTGGACCTCATCACTTAACCGAATACTTCATGAGAAGCTTGAACATGCTACTTAATTTAATCAATAATCAAAACTTACCAGTGTTTTCAGATTACAAACAAGGTATTTGCACCTCTGAGAAGTGAAATGGCTTGTCCAGGATCACAGGTTCACCCTGAACCTAAGGTAATAGGCAGAGAACAATCTTTGACAAATCACTGCTACTCCAGAGAGCAATAGACAAGAATAAAGGATGATGTAGGAAAACTGAAGCATATGCAGAGTCTTAGAATTCCAGGGTCGGGGTAACTATATAGATCATTCTGTCTCTATCTCTTCCCAGAGTAGAGATGAGGAAAAGCATGATATTTGGGGGAAGTTAATTGCTCTCCCATATACTTATAGTGTTGGGTGTATGTAAAAATAGTTTGGCCTAATATGGGAGTATTATATTTATTCATAAAAACATCCAACTAGCTATAAGTAACCTTTGTATTTATTGCCTATTGATTAATAAAAAAATAAAAGTCCTCATAGGGCTCTTAAAGACTGACCACGTCTAACTGGAATTTCTATTGTGAACTTCATATTATTCTTATTCACTGATAAAAGCGATTTTCAAGAAGAGTCTTCTTCCGTGACTTGCATTATGCTTTTCCATATTTTTCTACAATGGAGATAAGTTTCTGCAGGTTAGGAATTTGGGGTCTCTCTTCCTTTTTAGTTCCATCAAGTGGCAGAAGCCTGGCTAGAGCATAGCTGGCACTTGATTAGTGATTTAAAATGAATGAATGGTGGGCAAATGCCCCCACCATCCTAAATGCGTAAGACTTAACCCAAGCATTGCCTTTAGTAAAAAGCCTGACAGAGAATAACATTGCAATCTTAAAACAGTTTTTAAACTAATATGCTAAAATATACTACCAAATGTATGTCTAATGGGAAAAAAAAGAAATTGGGTATTTACTTCCCCCTCAAAAAAAAAAAAAAATATATATATATATCAGTAAGTTCTTAAAAAAAGAGAAGGAAAAAAAAATGAGAAAGAGAATGAGAATGAGAATGAGAGGCAAAACCTAATATTTCAATGTTGTGGGAAAAACACTCCAAACACTTTTTCTTATTTTACCCAGGTTTATTCTATTTGAATTTTCTAGAATGAGTTGATCCAAAATGAAGACATGTTTACATTTGGAACTTGTTACATCTAAAATAGGCTGCATATATGTAGATGTAAATACGTGTTTAAGAAGGAAAATATAAATTAGTAGATGAAATCTATATAAAGTATCATGAGGGGAAGGGCAAAGGTATTCTAGAGTTAAGTCCATCAGCTTTTACATTTGACATTATGGAATTTGAAACACTTCTCATAACTGGTCTTTTTGTTGTTGAGAAAGAGCATTCCAGCTCTGTTAAGAAAAGAGCAGGCCAGCGACCTCCCTATAACGATGAAAGAGATCGTAACAAGTTGAAGTCAGTTCACACACAAAAAGACAGGCTCAAAGCAACTGTTTCTATGCATGTGCATGAGAGAAACTGGTGACGCAAACAAGGTTTAGGGTTAGAAAGACACCTACACACGCCGAGGTGATTCAAGTACCCTTCAGCCCGTCAGGTCCATACATATCAGCATTGCTCTTCTATACCACTTAGCAGATTTCTTGGAGATAGGGATGCAGGTGAGGATGTTACTAAAGAGACCAGTCAATGTGCAAGGTTAAATAAAAAGACACTGAATATTCAACCATTTTTGACTTTCAACAATGGGAATTTCTTATGGTTCAACCCACAGTATAAAACAAATAATGAAACACATTCAGGGAAGTATTATTTTTCTTAGAGGGTAGCAAGTACACACAAAATCCTTCTATTGCCTTGTTAAAAATTAAAAAAGAAAAAACACGGGTATTTTGAAAAGAAACTTATCTAAATTCACATACCAAATTAGTGTGCTTGGCTTCCTGGGACCAGCAACAAGGTTCGTCTTTCCAAAAACTTCTTCATGCATAATCTGCATAACACTCATGAAATATGGAGTCGCCTAACTTACTCTGGGGAGATCATTGCACCATTCACTACTTCTCATTAAAATCTCTTCCTCCTGATTCCCATCTTAAATTTTCCTTTCATTAATTTCTTCCATTATGCCCAGTCATGCCCAATTTATATGAATATATGTGCACCACTCTTTACAAATAACCTCACCAGATTATTTTAGAAGAAGAATATTTGATTATAACACTTGAGAAAGTGCAAGCTTTACACTCATATCCAAGTGGCAGATTCATATTAATGTTTAACACCTATTCATTATAAAAAACCTTTTTTATTTTTACTATGCAAAAATTTAATTGTTAATTAAAATTTCAGTAGCGTATATATCTTGGGAACCTGAAATTCAAGAGGCCTGATGAAATGTAAATGATTCGATGTAAATGCTAAAATGGAATGAGGGGTCAGACATAATTTATCACTGTCACAACTAATCATGGAGATTGCTAAATGGGTAACAGGAAAATCGGGGTCATTTTATTTACATATATCAGAATAATAGCAATGTTGATAAGCATGGAAACCTGTTTTTACTGCTTTCATCTTTTATCTCACACCTTCCAGCTACCATTCCACTTCTCTCAGCAAAATTTCCTCAAGGACATCTCCGTTTATACACAGCCTCTAATTTCATTCATGCATGCTCTATGGAGCTCATTCTAGTCAGGAGTGGTCACCACAACTTCACAAAAACTGTCTCTGTCAAAATGCCCATGACTTCCATGCTGCTAAATCTAATGCTTACTTCTGTTAGCTGCATTTGGCATTATCCATCATGCTGTTCTTTCCCCTTAAGACAATTTCCTCACTTGACTTCCAGGACACCATCACGTGCCAGCCCCCTCCACCCCAGATACCAGTGTTAGCCTTGTGAGTGCTTCCTCACCTCTGACCACCAAATGTTGAAATTCAAGACTCAATTCTTGTATCTTTCTTCTGTTTAATCTACACTCAACTCTTGGTGATTTTATGAGTCTGAATGCGATCTACATGCTCATACATCCAGATGTCTATCTCCAATTCAGACTTTTCCTCTGGCCTCCGGAACTTATGGCCAAATTGTCACTCAATGTATCACCTTCGCATGTCTAAAACTGAGGTCCTGCTATAACCCCTTCCAAATCTGCCCTTGCTCCATTCTTTCTCAAGTCAGTTAATGACACCTCAACTTTATGTTCAAGACAAATGCCTTGTAGTCAATCTGGACTCCTCTTCCTCACACTCTAGCTCCGAGCCATCAAGAAATTCTGTCAACTTTTCCTTCAGAACATATGTAGACTATAATGACTCCTCATCCCTTCCGCTGCTATCTCTGCCGTCTAAACCACCATTACATATGCCTGGTTTCTTGTCAACTCCTGTTTGCTGGTGTCTCATCTTCCACTTATACCTTTCATCAGTCTATTTTTAAGGCAATATCTAGATCTAGTTTGTTAAAATATAAATCAGCCATGTTGCTTTTGTACCTGGAATCTTCAGTGGTTTCTCTTCCACATGGAATCAAAGCTTGTATTCTGATGGGGACCTGGGCTTTGTGAGATATACTTTCCCTTCCCTTCCTCTACCTCTATGAGTTAATCACTTACTTCTGTCCCCTCTCTTACTCCATTCCAGGCACACTAGTTTCCTCAGTCTTCTTCATAAAGGGCCGGTTTACCCCCATCTTGATTTTTCCTTTCGATATCCCCTTTGCCTGGGATGTGTGTATCTCACCCCCTAGAGCATCAAGGCTGGCTCACTTCCCTCAGACCATTTCTCAAATGTCACCTATAAACAGATACAGCCACTTTTTGTACAGCAACCTTCACCTATTTATTTCAGTGCCACTTGGCATTAATGAATTAGGTGTAACTAACTTTTTAATTATAATCTTCATAGACATAAACAAATTTTTTCTTTGTCCATTGGTTGTTTGCTTCCCAACTCCCCCTCAGCATACATCTGTAAAATTTTTTTGAAACAGTATAAAAAGAAGAAACTTGCCTAAGAAATCACAGAAAGCATCTGGTATATTTATTAATTTTCAAATTTTAGATAACTTTCTCTAGACTTGTAAGTTAGGCTAAAATTTTTCAGTAGTTATATGATACTTTAGCTTTGATATGGCATGCACTATTGTAAATCTGTATGACTGTGATATTTCCAGAACTGTGTCACTATTTAGACTTTTGTCTTTAGTATACAATATGCTTGTCCAATGCCCACATTAACCAAATTAACTTTTTGCTCCTAGTTGCTGTAGAGATTATTCTCTGTGGAAGAAGATAAAAATGGCAGAATATATTTTTTTGTCTGAAAAGTTGTGATGCCATGGATTCAGAAAATAGCTGAATAAATTTGATAATGACAGAATAATATGAAAACAAACCTAATGTTTAAATTTTCTGTCAGATATAAGAGCAATAATTTTCCAAGTTGGAAATCAACTTGGAAGTATTTTACCATGAATCTGATTGAGGAGAGAGGGGCACAGATTTTATTATAATATATTTAATATCTTTTAATTTTCTGTCTATGGAAGATAGAATGTAGCATTTTAAAAAGAAAACCTGATAATTATAATTGTGTGAATGGGAGTGCAACTGGAATTTGATAGGTTTGGGGCATATAATCTGAAGGTCCATAATATCTCATACTGTTAGTGGCAAACTTCTTAACCAAGTCTTTCTCTTTAATCACCTATCTCATTGAATAACCATGATTTTATAAAACATATTTCACCTATTTTTAGAGTTTTCATAACAACTTATATAAGAAAGTGCAATATATACAGACACAAACATTACCTTGCATTAACTAAGGATCACCATGTAGCAAATGTGTTCATTCAAGGGTCAGAGATGTGCTTGCAAATGTTAGTTAGGATCAAATAATTCAGAGCTTCACGTGTGTGTGTGTGTGTGTGTGTGTGTGTGTGTGTGTGTATTAATAGGACGGGTTCTTTAATGTGGTCCCATATGAATATATGAATTGTGTTGGAGAAAATATCTATACAGTGTATTGTAAAACTGGTGTAATTTACTGAAATAAAATCACATTTTTGTCTCTCTGTTACTACATACATCAAGAGTGTTGCTCTGAATTTTTCCACGTTGGAAGACACTTAGAGATATGCCTTAAATTCCAGGCCATATGGGATTCATAATATTCACTTTGGGAAATTGTGAGGGACACCTCAAAGAGATACACGGTCAGATTCAGAGTAGTTGAAACTGAGACACAACCAATGTTGAAGGAGAAAGCATGGTGTGCGCAGTGAGACTCTTCATGCAGACTATAGGAAGACTCTATGCAGACTATATGAAGAGTCATTCACCAATGAACTCCAAATATGAAGCCACAATGATAGATACTGATGACAGTCATCATTTTGAAATGGAGCGCTTCTTAAATTAGTAACTATACTATTTAACTTTAGTGACAACAGCGATAATGATTTGTCTGAAGAATATTGGGAGTAATCTATTATATTTAAAATAAGCTACTGTGCTGAAATTGTGCTTTTAAAAGGGTATATGAAAACTGATTGAAAAAAAAAAAAGCATCATTGAAAAAATGGTCCAGAACATCAGTATAAAACCTATGTGAAAGACAATGATACATCATTCCTAATTTGGAATAAAGTTTAATACACTAAAAAATAAAATAAAATAACCTACAATACCAAAAATATAATTTGATATTAACTTCTGTTTCTTCTTAGTTAAGAAACTTAGATATGCTTATAAAGTCTGTCCCTGTTCACGTCATTTTATTGTCCTTTGTAATATAATGGCACCCAATGTTCTTCTAATTCCTTTGCTTTACTAACAAGGCTGTTTTCTTGATCTACTAAACGTTATATCAATTTCTTAGAATTCTTGGTTTCTGTTTCCAGTTGTTTATGGTATCCATTTGACTCTCATTTTTTCCTAGTGTATTTACTTGTTTCTAGTCACATCATTCTGCATTTTTACATTTGTGAATCTGAGGTGCAAAATTTCTTTGGTATGTTTATGTCTCCAGAGATTTGGGTTATGCCACTCCAAAAAAAAAGTCTATAAAATTGACTTTTCATCTTACAATGAATCACATCTTAAAATCAAGTAAACACAGAAAAGTGTATTTCCCACAGTAATATTTGAGAAATATTGGTTGTCTATTTAAGCCCAGGAATTATTTTCATTTACTATAGCTCTCAATTCAGCCTTTCTATTTTTCCTCAATGCATTGGAATTAAAACCTAAAATTGAGTTTCAAAGTTCTCAGAATTTATGTTAGGAGGATTCCATTCAAGCCTATATTCCCCCCAAAATGCTATTTCTATCTCAAACATTTCAGTGTCTCGATCCTATTGTGTAATACTTATAAATAGATCTACTTTCTGAGAGTTCTGGTTTTATAGCATAAACTTTTTCTGACTCAATCTCGTAGACCTAGAATGGCATATATATCTCGTATAGATGACACTCAAAGAAGAAAATAAATTCTTAATAAGTAATTATTACAATTATGCATGAAATACCTAGGGTGGAAACATAACCTATTTAATTTTTCCATCTACCCCTATGTGTTTTTAATACTTCATACGAAACATGTTGTATTAGTCCATTTCTTTTGTTTATAACAAAATACCTGGAACTGTGTACTTTGCAAGAAAATGAAATTTATTGCTTACAGTTTCAGAGGCTGGGAAATTCAAAGTCCAGGAAACAATTTGGTGAAGGTCTTGGTGGTGGTGACAGTGACCCAGGGGTCTCACATGGCAGAAAATGGTGGAACAGAGAGAGAACTAAACTCTTACGTGCTCTTCTATTAAAACCCCAGAATCATGCCCCAACCACCATGATTAATCCATTCACTATTGTGTGGTCCTACAATCTAATCCCCCCTTCAAGGCCCCACCTTTCAATTACCATAATAGGAGTTCCTGTCCTCTTAACACTGTCACTGTGGAGGTCAAGTTTTGGGGGAACACTCAAGCCAAGGCACATGTAGTCATGTATTTAGCCAGTGTTAGTTGTATATGCTGAACCTATCAGGAGACTGTGATTAACACAGAGAAGCATAGTTTTGGAAAAAGCAATTCTAGGTTTATTGACTATAGCTAGTTTTCCAAATGTTCTGCTGTGAATGAGCCAATTTCTGTTTAAATGGATACTTATTTTCTTCCATATAGCAAGAGAATTCATTTGGCCTTGTCAGAAACAAGATGAATAAAGATGTGTTAGCTTTAAGTGCCTCAGGACACTGCATTGGGAGGAGTCAGTAAAAAGAAATATTAGACAGTATTCCTTTGGTTTTCCCTCCTGTGCTATAATCAATATTCTTACCAAGTAACAGGACTCACTTCTGAATGGACGAGTCTTCTTTGATTAAGCTTCGAACTAAGCCTCCAGGACAGACTCAGCTGTTCATATTTGGATGTAAAAATCACATGGCTGACATTTGGAGTTTTCATCAACCATTTTGATGTTAAACATGAAAAAAGAGATAGACCTTTTCTAAGTATTGCTAATTAATGCTTTCTGACAGTACCTTATCACAGGCCAGTGCTGTGGATTTCAATTTTTTTTCCTTAAAATTCTAATTGTCAGTATTGTTATAATGCCTGATTCTGCTTCCTGACATCTCCTTAATTAAGTACGTGTTGGGTCTGGTGGCAAGTGGAATTTTCATTCTGTTTCTGTAAATGTCTTCCTCATCGATTAAATTAATCTTACTCCTAAGCCCAGGAGGAAGCAATGTCTCATTCTTTTTTAGGTTTTAGCAAATTTGAAAGTGAGCAACATCCTTAAACACTTTCAAATATTTAATGACATACAATTTGACTTTTACCAACCTAACAGAAAGAGGGTGTTAGGATAGAGATAAAACTGAGTGTACCCTCACTTTGATTGCAAAGTACAATGATTATGAGTACAAAAAATGTATGAGAACCCTACAGAAGTGACGCAAGTTTTTAAGCTACATACTTCTGAATCTGCCTTTCACAAGCTATGTGATTTGGAGCTGCATACATAATCTCTCAGTCTCATTTAATTCACTTTTAAAATCCTCCTTCTCACATGTCCCTCAAAAGTCAGGCATCATCTTCTCCAAGAAACCTTTCCAGTCACCTGCCAGTCTACCTTTGGTGATTTTTTTTTTAGGTTTACCCCCTTGTGACAACGTGTCATATTGTGCTGCCATTTGTTGTTAGCCTATGACCCTGTTCCCCAACCGCGACTAAATCTACAGCTGCATAGGTCAGAGGTAGAGTCTCTTCCATCGTTTTTTCAGTTTTCAACACATTACTCAACTCACAACAAAGGCTTCATGCATATTACAGTCATGTATTTCCTCATATTATCCAATGAGGCTGAAAAGGATTTCCCATATTTAGCTAATCAGAGAAGGACATACACACTCAATGGGTTAGGACAAAATGTCCCAAACCTGCCCACACATCACAATAACCTGATTATTCATTTATTTTAATTTTAAGAAAATTATTAAAATTTAATGAAAAGCCTAAAGGGAAATCTTAATAAAGATAGACATGAAACATATTTCTGGATAAGACAACTCAATAATACGTCATCACCAAATCCCTTCAGATTAACGTGATACCAATTAAAACCCCAATTGAATGGTTTATGAATTCAAGAAGTTTTTGGAGAATGCATAAGGAAGAGAAAAATGGACAAGAAGAGGAATAATATTTTGTAAAAGAAGGACAACATGGAGCTACTAGCCCAAGGAGGCTGCAACAACATATTACAAAGCCATAATAATTAGGCCAGTGAATGATTTATGCAAGAATAGACAAATATATTTTGAAAATAACATCTAGAAAAAATAAATGAATGTTATAATTTAATTTGAATTAAGTATGGTATTTCAAATCAGTGGGGAAAGAATGAACTAGTCAATAAAATATATTTAAACAACTAGTTATTTGGGAAGGAAAGCCAGACACCTAGTTCATATGTTCAGTCTCTGTGTTTTTCTCACACACACACTTTTAGCATTTAGTCCAGAAAAATCAAATCTTTAAAAATAAACCTTTAAAACATTTAAGGAAAATATAGCATAATTTATTTGTAGTATCGGTTTAGAGAAGGCCTTTAAAATAAAACAGAAAATATTAAATAAAAATATACAAATTTAACCAAAATTAAAATGTAAAACCCCTATGTAATAAAAAGAAAATGCGGGCTGGCCCGGTGGCGCACTGCTACAGTGAGCCGCTTGGGAAGTACGGCGGCGCTCCCGCCAAGGGTTCGGATCCCACATACAGACCGGCCGCTCACTGGGTGAGCGAGGTGCGGGCGCAACACCGAGGGTTGCGATCCCGTTGCCGGTCACAAAAAAAGACAAAAAGGAAAAAAAAAAAAAAAATGCTATAGCAAAGTGAAAAATAAAGATAAAGCAAGAAAGTAATAAAAATATTTGCAGCTTATTCTCTAGATATAGTTCTAACATCTGGAATATAAAAACAAAAGGCCTAAAACTCACAAGAAAAGAATAAACGACAACATAGATTTATAAACATACAGTTTACATAGAAAATACAAACTGTGAGTAACTGAGGAAAAGGCACTATGTCTCACTAGTGATGCAGAAAATGTAGTAATATTACATGAAATAATAAAATAATGAATAAACAAATCAATTTTAAAATAATAATGTTATAACATTCTTTTACCCATAGGAGTAATGATTTTTTGGCAATAATATAAAATATTGTGGTAGGTGCAGGGGCTATGTTGCTGATAGCAGTTTAATCTGTAGAGCAATTTTGCATGACAATTTGGCTCAATCAGATAACATGGAAAATGTACATACAGTACAGTACATTAGCGAGGCCAATAACTTATATACCTAAAAGAATTCTTGATACCAGAAGTTATGTAAAAAGAAATATTTTGCAGCATTTTTTATAATAGCACAATAATGCAAAGCAAGTAAATATCCATTAAGAACAAAACAATAAAATAAGCTATCATGATTCCAAATCATGGAAAACTATCCAACAGTTAAAAATAATAAAATAATTCTGTGTATTTTAACTTGGGAGTCTTGAAAGACAGTTTTAGGTGAACAATGTGGTTGTCTCACAAATATTCACATGGCCTCCCCATTTTCTCACAGCCTAAGATTTAAAGGGAGTGGGGTAAATAATTGCAATAGTCACTGTCACTTTGGTTCCATCAGGGTCAGGTCATCCTTTTCTGACACACTGATTGGCTCAGGTGTTGCAGGCCTAAGACAATTGGCTCATGCCATTCTCCTGCCAAACAATAGCCTCAGGAAGAGCATATGACTCATTTGAAAGTAATGATCTACATGGGGGTAGTTTGTTAGAATCTTCCAGGAAGTTACTATCTCGAGATTCTAAAAGAAATGGGAAAAACATTTCCCTCTTCTTCTAGATGGTATAGAATTGAGCTGTAAAGCTCAGACTTGCTGTGGTCATTTTTCTCTTACGACAACGTAATACTGTACATGTGTTTATCGGATGATTGTTTATTTTCTGGATCTCCCACTAAAATGTAAGTTCCATGATCATAGTGACTTTAACTGTTGTATTTGCCAGTATTTCCTCAGCACCTACAGCATGACTAATCTATAGTAGGTACTCAGAAAATGTTTGTTAAATGAGTATAAGAAAGCCTTTCTGATAAGATGCTCACAACAAAGGAGAGAAAATTTAGACAATCAGAACGAACTAGAGCCACACTCCAGATTAGAGCATAGTTGAACCTTCACTGCCTCTCCCCTACTGAATTTTCAGATCTGTAAACCACAAAATATCCTCAAATACCCCTTCTTACTTACAACAGATTAGCAGGGGGAGAGGGGATGATATCAAGGGGATCTGTAAGGTGAAATAAAAAAGGAATCATATAATGCTAAAAAAAAAAAGAAGAAAAATACAGTACATGTGGGATGATACCCAGATACCCATTTACAGAAAACAACAACAAAAACCTCAAAAGCTACACACGCACACACACAGACACACACACACACACACACACACACAAATATCTGAGAGCACTCACCCAATGAAAGCACTGAAAGCAAAATGATACCTTGCCTGAAACCCAGAATTCTACACTCTCCATCTACTCAATTCTGCCAGATCAAAGACCCTTTACCAGAAAATAGTTCCTACCCCATGTCAGTCTAGTGAAGCTGATCCAACAGTCATGAACAGATGTAGTGAAAAAGACTTCTGTTTATTACTGACGCTCAATCTCTTTCACAGCAAGCATCTTTATTGACCACAATCAGTCCTCCCCAAATGACACATCACTGGATGTACTAAATAACACGATTGGCCCTCAGTTGTACATCAATGAGGGCACTTGAAAGCACATTGTATTATCTTGTCTAAATGATTTCATTTGTTTTTCCATCCTGCCGCCATAAAGCCACAGATCTTCTAATAATCCTAACATTTCTTTAGTTCAGGGTGACTTGGACATTGTTATATTAGGAAGCAGATTTTCAGCAAGAATGGAAGGAGTTTATGGTTTCATCAATTGTTCATGCAGGGTTGCATCATTAGTCCTCTGGCGCAGCTATGGAGAACAGAGAGTAATAACCTTTCAGACTTCTAGATTTCTAAAAAACGTACTATGGAGTTAAAAATAATATTATATTTGCTATTGTCTAACAAAAACAAAATGATTAACAAAAGTAATTTTAACTCGGAGTATAGACAAGAGCTGAGATACTAACTTGTGACCTAAGTTCATGAAGAGGATGGTGCAGCAAAGAGAAAGGGGCCCCATTGTTAACTGGAACTCTGCAATGTGCAGACACATACATATTATATCTTTAATCTTTAAAAATTGTGATTAAGTAGATATTACTATTTCTATTTTACAGATTATAAACTGTTAGCTCAGATGTTGTACTACTTGTCACATATCAGTTGTTAAAAAGCAACAGATCTATGATGCAAATCAAGTTACGCTGACCCCAAATACAGTGATTTCGAAAATGATGAACAAAGTTTGTGATTTGCCAAATATTCCACTACTCATGAATAAAAAACTCAATATGACCTCTACTAAAGGATCTGCCAGTCTTAACTTCTTAATGTAAGTCAATAACCAGCCATGTGCTCTTCAGCAAATCACCACAATTGGTTCTCTGTTTCTTTTCCTGTACAATTAAGGCCAGATTAGTAGTAGGGATGTACGCTAATAATAACTCTACTTTCATTCTACTGTGCAGTTCAGTAAAATTTATCACATGAGTACTTTCCGAAATACAAGTAGGGGGGATACAAATAGCACATCCTTTCTACTATAAAAAGTAAATATGGCTCATAGAAGTCTTGAATTTTTATATATATAATTTTCAAAACACTAAGTGAAGTTTCCTTTTACAAAGTGAAATTTCTACTGAAAAAATTCATTGGAATGTAGGAAGAAGAAAGATGGTGTAAGTTCAATTTCAATTTCCAAGGGACAAAAGGAGTGACTAAACAACGACAAAACTTGTATTACAGAAATACAATAAAATTTTATACTGCAAACGAAAGGAATAAAAAAAACGTACATATGGATGGATCTCCCAAAAACATAATATCGAGAGAAATATAGTAGGATACAGAAGCATATGTTCAGTATGATTTTATATATATATATGGTTAGATAGATTGATAGACATACAGATTGTGGGAAGGTAGTGGTGGGGTTTAGGTTTTGAATTTCTTAAGACTTTTGTGTTTCTGTTGCTGAACAAAGCAAATGAGTAATTCTTCTATCATACAAATCTATCATTCTATTATCACATCTATTATTCTTTCATACTATTTATCATTATATTATCCTATTATATACTTGGTGTAAAACAAAGAAAATGCAGATGTAATATGACCCTATATTTAGATGGGAAGTATGAGACATTTTTTTTTTAATTTTGTCAATATACAATGTAGTTGATTATTATGTCCCATCACCGAAACCTCCCTACCTCCTCCCT
>NW_007736882.1:32904-37517 GCF_000696425.1 Galeopterus variegatus
TTGTTGTTGTTGTTGTTGTTTGTTTGTTTTTTTGTGTGTGTGTGAGAGTGTGTGTGTGTGTGTGTGTGTGTGTGTGTATGTATGTGTGTGAATTGATTCATTCACCTTTGGAATGTGTATGTGTTACTTATAGTCATACAGAAAATGACTAACCCAATAGCAATAAGTATTCCTAGTGCTGAAAAATACCAAACATACTAAAAGAAATCAGGACTTCTTGATAAATTTAGCCAACTAAATGTCTAGAGAAAATTATATATAAGATATGACTGGAACATCTTACCGAATAGAAATAAATCGATCAAAGATTACTAGAGTCAAATCAAAAGTACCCAACAGTCCACTTTATCAGGTTCTTACTCTCCAAAGATGGGACGATTTGAGTTACACATAGTATAATAATTGCAATAAACTAAAGCTTTTTAAATTCATATTTTCATAATAACATCTAAAAAATAATTGCTTACCTCAAAGGATGATAGACAACCTTAAAACCTTGTCAAGAATGTATTCTGACTTTTCTTTATGAACCGTACTACAGGGTAATCAAGCAGGAAAAAGTGTCTCTTTATAAAAGTATTTCTACTAATAAACAGGAAACAATGGTAGGATGAGAATATACATAGTTTTTAATCCTTGATGAATTAATAGGTCTAAACACTGTGAATTACCAATTGCTAACCTCACAAAAAGGAAGACAATCAGACACTGTGTACCTACTGATAAGAAGACACACCTCCCATAGTCTTGCCACTGGGATTGAACCTGAAAGAACTAAAGCCTCTGAATATAGCTGAGCACAAAGGACAGGGAAACAACAGAACTGGGAGAAACTCTACAGATCAAATGACCTAGGTTTTTCCAAAGATAGAATATAAGGAAATAAAGACATGAGAAAGGAACCCACAGATTCACACACACACACACACACACACACACACACACACACACTCCCCAAATAAAAATGGGTGAAACTACATTACTTTCTCTAAGGATGTGCATTTGAGTACTGAAAGTATAGAGAAACTCAATAAAGTCTTTACTATAGAAATAAAGTAGCTATTTTATTATAGTATAAAGTAGTTATTTTGTGGGGAGGGTCTGATCTGGATGGGGCACATGGAGGGGCTTAGAGGGTGGTTGTAAGAATCCTACGTCTTGATCTGAGGGGAGGTTACAAGGGCATTTGACTTATACTCATTCACTAAGCTACACAATTTTGTGTGCCTTTCTATATGTGTTTCATTTTACAATAAAAAATTAAAATGTTAAAAAAAAACACTGTTTATTGATGTTTCTCCCCTAAGTTTGAAAAACTATTGATGTTTCTCCCCTAATTTTTCTATTGTGTGAATAGAAAAGATAATATAGCATGTAGCTATGACAGCAGTTTTAGTCTTTAGAAGTTTCTCACAAACTTGCATGCTTAGAACTGATGTCATTACTGAAATTGTCATGGTTCTTGTCACTACTGTTATCATGTTTACAAAGCAATGAAGATCACTGTTTTAGCATTTGCTTTACACTTGTCATGCCTCAGCTAGCTGTGGGAATGTGAAGATGAAAAGATATAGACCTGTTCCCAAGGAGATCATTACTTAATTGGAGAGAATAATAAAAATTATCCACAGTGAAAATGTTTGTCAAAGGCTAGCTGGCTGTCCATCAAAAATACCTTTTCTATGATGCTGATACAAAACAATTCTCAGCTTTCCCTTACATTGGCCATGGCAAGGGAATGAGTACTTGTACTTAGGACAGAGCCACTTGCCTCTCAGGAACATTCATCTTGGACTTTATTTCGTAATAAGTATATTTTGTTGTCACAGATAAATAGCATTTATATTTTATAGCAACATGCATTATGATAACTAATATATAATTTGGCAACTTACAGTGGGCTGCCAGCATTTACTAAAAGCCTAAACTCTGTAACTCAGTGGTGGGATGACAAGAAGACTGATACCAGATGCTGGAAATAAGGAGTGGAGACCCTTTTATGGAGTTGAAGAAAACTGAACAACTATTGTCAGCAATCCTGAGAAAGCAAGCGACTACTGAGTTTGTGGATGTAGCAGAATTTGAAAAACACTCTTTTATGTGGGTATTTGGTGTTAACCGGCTTTATTTAGTAATATATGAGATATAAAAAATGAGCTGGAAAAAAATTGGCTGTTTCAAGAGTAGAAATATAAAAGAAGAGAGGAAATTGATAAATCTGGGGCCACAACTGATTGGAAAATTCAACTCTTTCTAGATATTAAACAACAACGAATAATTAAATTCCTAAAAAAAAAAAAACACAACCCTTGAGCAACAGAATACCTTTAAGAAAACTCAGCCACGTGGCAAAGATTGTTTCGATATTCTCACCCAAGCCAGATGGGCTCCAGTCAGCCTCTGCTAAATTGGGATACAGAGGCCAAGAAATGGGAAAGCTTTATACATAGAGAGAGAGAGACACTTTGAGAAGTATGCTTAGAAGATGAATTTGGATATGGTTAATGGCACATGGTCTAACTGAAGGAAATAAATAAATTCTGTGGTTTATTATTAAGTTGATAAAACTGCATTGCCAATGTTTGAAAAAATGAGCTGATGTAGTGATAACAAGAAATCCTTATCCAGACATGGAGGAGGCTGCAAACGCTGTACAGCCCACAGTGAGGGTACACTTGTCAACATCTACTTCAGCTGTGGCCATGAGCGTAAACAGTTGGAAAAAACTCTCAGAATGTGGGATGAAGAACTATGGAGAATAATGTACAGAGAAGAAACATCCTGGAGAACAGAACTGGGGTCTGATTAAAGACTTTCTCCATTGCCACATTAGCGAGATCACCTAATAATTGCCTGGCAAGATTTCATCATTTTCATGAGCCAGTGATAGCTATGTGCCTCCTGTTTCTCTTTGTTTCAAATGTGGGTTCGTTTCAAAAGTAGCTCAGCTCCACTACTGTACGTAGGACCCATCTGATGGGGAGAGAATAAATTGTCTCTTGCTACTTGGTCATCAGGCAATAACAAAACATAAAGTTAAAAACATAAAGTTTGTATTTGCTTGTGTTCACATTTCACTTTTTAAAAAGTGTTGTATTGTATGTAGTGTTCTGGGACTTGCCATTTCCACTCAGAATTATTTTAATAAGATTCATCTATATTTTTTATGTCACTGTAGTTTATTAATTTTCATTGTTATGACTCATTCTATGAATATGCCACAAAAAGTTTATCTGTCCTCCTGACCATGGACATTTCAGTTGTATCTAGTGTTTGCTATTATGACCACGATTAAACACACTTCCTGGTAAAGACTGGCAAATCTTGGGTATCTATCTAGGAATAATACTACCAGGTTTTAGGGTATGCAGATATTTAACTTTGTATAATGCCAAATTCCCCAAAAGAGACTACTCCTAATAGCTATTATTAAAAAATCTAATATGATTCACATCCTTTCTAACATTTGGAATTTTAAGACTTAATATTTCCCAGTTGAATGGTTAGTAAAATAATAGATCACCATGATCTTAATTTGCATTTCCAAAGTTACTAGTGAGTTTAAATATTCTGTCATAAATATACTGGACAGTTGTATTTTCTCTTCTGTGAAATGTTCATTTTTTTCCAAACTTGTTTGCTTTTACTTAATGAATTTTGTATTTTCTTATATGTTTTTAATGTTAATATTTAATGATTATCTGAATCACAATTTCTTCTGGAGATTTGTAGTTCATCTTTTCACTTTATATCCCATTGGATGATTAAAAATTGTATTTTTGGAATATTCAAATTTATCAATATTTTTAATGTTGAGGATTTTTATATTTTATTTAGGAAACTGCTTTCTACCAAAACGTCAGAAAGACATCCACCTATTTCTGCTTCTGCCATTTAATTTTTTTAATCCACTAAGTGCTGACATTAGTGTTCTTTGCTCTTGTTAGTAACAGTATTTTGTTCATAACATCATATTTATTAGAAGGTGCCTCAGATCTTTTATGGAATGCATTTTGTAAGTTCAAAGACAAGTCTATACAGAAACTAGCCATATGATGGGGGAGTGGGGTACATACTAGAAAGAGTAGACAGGGTGGTACATGAAAGGGATCATGTCTTTCCGCCAATGGCTGACCATGAGCAACAATAAAAATGATGTTGAACAGCAAGTTTATGGGAACAAGAGTAGGAAATGGGAGGAAGTCCTGGCACCTTACTTTGCTTGACACAATGTTAAAGAGCACAATTAATCTGACTTTCTCACTGCTTCTTTGTTATGGTCATTTTTCATTGAGTTGCAGGGCCTTCAAGTTTGGCTTTTATTTGTTGTTTCTGCCTTGATATTTGCTCTCCACACCACCCCCTCCCAGATGAGTTGACAATATTTTATAAAATCATTGAATTATAGAATAGAAGAGGTCTTCAATTCTCACTCATACAAATCTAGGTGATTGCCAGATACACAGAGAGAACATTTTAGAAGTATAGAATTCAGTACTATGTACTTAGAAATTTCTGATTAAACATGTTTGCCATTAGGCCAAAAACTCACCCTAAAATATTGTACAGTCAATTTTAATAATTAAGCAATTTGGGGAAGTATCAATCAAATC
>NW_007736882.1:38416-38926 GCF_000696425.1 Galeopterus variegatus
ACAAAGCTGAGGTTACAGTGGAGTGGAAGGAAACAACTGTGTCTACAGTTAGAGCTGGCCATTTGCACTTTTCCTGCTTTTGTCAATACTCTATCCACAGCAGCTAGAACATTGCCTGGCACATAGTGAGCTCTTAATAAATATTTGTTTAAAAAATGAATAATTAAGCAATGAATGATTGGTGAGTAAATAGGTGGCTTCCTGCCTGATGCCTTTTTGGGACTAGAAGACATTTTCCTACCTAGGCCATCTGTTCCAGTTGCTAATGACTTCTAAAAGTTTACCTTTATCGATTCATTTGTTTAACTTATTTTACTTGTGTCTTTGCCTTAGGGTAAGAGGAACATAGACATATTTATGTGAGACTGATTTGTTAACCCTTAAATCCCCCTTCCTCTCAACGAGAATCATTTTGTTTGATTTCCTTACAGACCACGTTTCACAAGTTTAGGGATGAATGAGAATTGTAGTTCAGTTAAAAGGAGAGAAAAGGAATCAAAAGCAAAAAAA
>NW_007736882.1:39793-41962 GCF_000696425.1 Galeopterus variegatus
CTTGGGTCTGTTCTTGGCTTGATGCCAGCAGCATATATTGGAAGGCTTAACACCTCAGTCTAACTCCTATGGCCTGACCCATTTCTCCCTGCTCCTCCCTGCTAACCACAACTATAAACCCTGATTTCAACACAAAAGACAACCAAACCTGGCCCCTGAAAGGTAGTAAGAAGGAGACAAATAGCTTTGGGCCCCAGGACTGGAAGAACAGCACAGCCACAACCCAACAAAAGAAAGCTACCTAGACCTGGCATCTCCTAACCCCCAACCTAGCAAATGGCAGCCCATGCAGGCTCATTCTATCCCTGGAGCAAGGGGCAAAACCACAAGGTGAGCCAGTAAGAACCAGCAAAGGGAGTTTATCATAATCTGCTCTAAAAATAAGCTGAAAGACACTGAAAGAGCAGGTGGGAGTAATCTAGCCATAACAAGCAGAGACCAGAAAAGCTCCCTCTGTCCCCCACAGGCAGGGGGTATTCTGCCATAATTATCATCCAGCTTGGACAGTCCCTGTGGGACTAAGACTTTTCTCCCCTACTGGGAGACACATGAATAAGCAAGCTGACCAGAGTGGCAGAGAACCCACAAGAGGAACCCTGCCATGGTGAACACACAGTGCAGAAAGTCTTTTTGTCATCATGGGCCTGGCATTCCCCTTCACTGCTCAGAGACATCAGGATAGCTGGGTAACAGTGACAGAGGGATCTTGCCACACACACTTATTCCCAGGAAACTACTTTGTCTAGGATATGGGGCTCCTTTCCTCATGGAGAGACACACAGTGGCCTGACCAGGGAAAAACTTGTATTCTCCATCAGGCTGCACCAGCAGTGATCAGTGGAAACAAAAGAGACATCAGACAAACCACACAAAGCAAACTAACACTGAAAAAGCCCTAAAATTTAAAGCATCATTGGAACTACAGCTCACCAAGCAGCCCAGGTCCTGCATGCTAAACCTAACAGAGTGGCTGCCTGCTAAAATAGAAGACTGAAAATAGGACCCAGGTAGACAAAATTGCTAGAATAAAATTTAAAATCATCCATCACACCAAAAACCAATAAAATTACAACTTGAAGGAAAAAAATACACAAACATTAAGATGAATCAAATGTTGAAATTTTCTGACACAATTTTTAAGCAACCATCATATAAATGCTTTAAGAATCAAAGACAAATTATCTGGAAACAAATGAAAAAATAGAAAGTCTCAGCCAAAGCACTAGTTACTTATAAAAACCAATAAAACTATAGAAATGAAAAATAAAAAAAGAAAAGAAATTCGAAGTTTGCTCCACAGCTGATCAGTGAATGTGAAGACAAATGTATAGAATCACACAATGTGGAAAACAGAGAGAAAAGAGACTGAAAAATAAGGTGAATAAAACCCTGGGATCTGTGAAAAAAAACTAGTAAATATCCAATGTTTGTTTTATCTCTGTCCCAGAAGGACAGAAGAATGAAAATGGGCTGAAAGAGTTTCCAGAGAAATGAGTGGAAACCTCCAATGTTTGGCAAACCATGTGAATCTACATATTTAAGAAGTTGAGTGAATCTCAAATAAATAATAAATCAATGTCATGACACATCATAATGCAGGTAATTAAAACAAGCAAAATCAAAGACAAAGAAAAAAGTTTCAAAGCTGCCAGAGAAAAATGACGTATTATGTATAGGTGAACATAAGTTAGAATGTCCATAGATGTTTTTAATCTAAAACCATAGAGAAGCGAGAAGTGTACACGTTTTAAAAGCTGGAAGAAAAGCACCGTAACTTCTAGACTCCGCTAAACTGTACTTCAGGAAGAAAGGAGGAAATGAGGACGTCACCACACTGAAGAAAACTAAAATCCTGGCCTGGAACTAATCCTGAAGGCCCTTATAAGCAGTCTGGATCCCTATATGGTCATCATGTATGTTATGTTAGAAAACTTTTATCTCGTTGAAAAGCTTCACCAGGGTACCCTACTCTTTGGCTCCCTGGTGGCACCAGCCTTCCGTAGGACATTCCATGAGTCCCATATCAAGACTGGGTTTGGAAACACCCAAGGACCTGAGCCACGCTACTTTGCTTAACTCTCACCTTAAGGTTCAAGCAGCTTTTCTTTCTGAACCCTTGAAGCAACAAGTGTCTGATGATGTTTCCTCTCCTAGATAATTGCTATGATC
>NW_007736882.1:43054-59317 GCF_000696425.1 Galeopterus variegatus
CTTTTCATTTAGTTTTCTGATAATCTTAACACCTTTGTCCATTCTAGATAAGATTCTATTGTCTAATTTTCTCTTCATTATATGTTATACTTTTCTGCTTCTTTTAATTCCTAGTAACTTTTGGGTGAATGTGAGGCAACTTGAATTTTACCTTGTTGAGTGCTAGATATTTTTGTATTACTATAAGTATTATTGATGTTTTTTCTAGTATGTACTTAAATTACTAGAAAAGATTTGATTCTTTCATGCTTTGATATTAAGATTTAGAAGTTTCAGATGCTTTTAAGATGTTATCAGTGTAATGTCCATTTTATCGCTAATTATTCCCCACCCATGAGGCAAAAACCACTCTGTTTATTTCACCCAGGAATAAGAATTATTTCAGGATCTTTATGAGCTCTGACCACTGTTATTTCTAATTTTTTGGATGCATTTCTCTTTTCTCAGGTAGTTTTCCCACAGGCATGTGCTGATTAGCTCTCGAATGAGTATTCATTCAAGAGGGACTCTCTGCAGATCTCTTTACTAGTTCAATGTGCAACTATTGCTTCTGTGCTGTGCTGTCTTAGAAACTCTTGGTCTCCCCTAGGCTCTTGGCTCCATATGTTACTAATGAGGGAGTACAACATCTGCAGTGACCTGCAAATGCTCCCCAGACAGTAGTAAATTGGGCCAATTATAGAGGTCACTTCCTCTGTTTTCCATTTTTCCAATATCACTGTTGTTTGTTGACTAAGGCCCGGGTCTTTAAAATTATACCCATCTATCTATCTACCAATTTTTTGGTTGTTTCATGTGGGAGAGTCAATCCAACCTCTGTCACTCTATCTTGACCAAAAGTATTTTCATTACGAGGTGGTATCATCAGCTCCATTTTACAAATGAAGAAACCTGAATAACAGAGAGTCCAAGGTTTGTGTCTCCACAAGCAGAAAGCTTAAAAGTAAGAAAGCAAAGTCTTAAAATTAGTTTTACCTATCACCAAATCCTGTGCTTTTTCTATATGAGAAGAGAAGATTGAAGAGATTTTAACAGTTAGGACAATCAGGATGGTGTCTGTCTCCCTGTGGCCATCTAGCAACACAATCTCTCTTACCTGGCAACTGACAGATAGAATCTCCCCCGGCCAAGTTAAAAGATGCCCTCTGTGCTCATGTAGCACTCAGTGTTAATTTTTGTCACTAACATCTGAAAAGCACACTAAGTTATTTTGTTGCCATAGCTATCTGTGCATTTTATATGTGACTTAATTTAGGGTGAGGGCTGTATATTTTGTGTATTTTAACTTTCTTTTCTTGGCATTAAATACAATGCCTAACACATGGCAGGCAACAATCAAAACCTAAGCTGCTCAGAGGCCTTCCCTCAGAGAATCAGCAGCAAAGCAGCAACTTAGACACATGGTAGGCAAAATCTGGGTGTGTAGAAGTCAGCGGACTGCTTTCATCTTTCTCAAAGTAAGCCTGTTTTAATAATAATGGCCTGTAGGATACATGGCAGAACAAATTTACAAATAAAAGCACCATGTGTATTCCAGCGCTAAAGAGAATCCTCTTTAATTACATGGGTTTATCTTTCTGACTCTCCCATTAGTTGAAATAATTAAGAAGTGTAAATAAAACAGATTAGTTCCTCAAGTTGAAGGGATGAGGCTTGCAGGGAACTTATCTTTAAAGACATAGAGAACATGATAACTACAAGGGATTATTTCGGTCTGTGTTACTGCAAACAAACAAACAATTACATGGAGAAACCCGTGTAAGGATCTATCAAGAGGGTCCACAGTCGCATACATTTTTGAAAGACATGTGATATATCAGTAAAGGCTCAGTGGTTTGAACTCAGATTTGATGCTTCCCTCTACCACCACACACTGACTAATCTTGGGCAGTTGATTTAATCTCCTGAAGTGCCTTTTGTTTAAAATGAAGATAATGATAGCATTACCACGTGGGGTTGTAGTGTGGATTAAATGGGAGTTTGGTGGAGAAGGACAGATTCATGCACCCCTTCCAACATAGATTTATTGCTGCAAAATAGCCATCTAATCAAGGTCTATATATACCAGCCCCCAACATTTAGGTGATTCCACAGGATAGGTTCTTGCCAATACAATTCTGACAACTGGCTGTAATATATAGCAGAAATGTATAAACATCAGGCTTTTCTTTCCATTCTCCTATTTCTTATCTGCCAGCTGAATAATCATGGCAAAGGACATCTGCGTTGGAATTTGGGGAGAAAAGGCTTTGATCGTGTTAAATCTTTGGTTTTGGGGGATTACGTTAGTTCCAGCAGGTAGCCTACCCTGATTAATATGAAGAAAATACTCATATAGAGCATAACATAGAGCTACCATGTTATGTTAAATGCTAATACATGATAGATATTAGTATTGACTCATGGACATAATAACTGAGTTATATTCCTGTCTTCAACTGTACAAAGCTGTATGACTTTAGATGAGACAGTTTACTGTTATGATCATTATTTCTACCATCCTGCAAGAATTGGATTAAAAGATCTCTAAGGTCCTTTTCAGTCTCAATGTTGTTTTCTTATCTTAAGATTATTTGTTTACCATGACATATAAACTGCTCCAAACCAAATTCACGGGGTACAAAGAGTGATATCTCTGCCTGCTATGGGTACATGAAAAGTAAGCATATATGGGCATATAAATGACCAAAAGGGATCAGTTTACAATAGTTCACATCAAGAATGAAGAGAGAGAAAATGGGACATAGAGAAAGATTTCTGGGCAATGTTGTTTACTCACTTGTGTTCATCACAAAGCAGTAAATACTCATGAAATTTATCTAAAATGTTCCAGTGATCCAAAATAGGACCAGAAAAGTGAGCTTTTAGGACTGACTCAAGTTTATATATTTTAGGCTAAATGGCAAAGGTGAAAACAGAAGGCTATTAAGAGTTCTGGTGAGAGAGTGGTGCGGATGTTGGATCAACCATGAGGCTGAAGCTGGTTAACAAATGAAGTAGTTAAAGAATGATTATATAGACTGATGTAATCAAAATTTTCATATGTCAGTGCTTCTGTAAAAAGTGAGTTGGTCATGAAAGGCTAAGATAAACGAGTTAGCGTTTAAAGTCTGGAGATGCCACAGTTCTGGGAGATGGCTACAGCCACAGTATGGACCAAGGTAAATGGATAAAGTTATGAAGAGATGAAGATTAGGAGTGCATTGTGTCAAACTGAGTTGACCCCAGCATAGGAGCATTTCCAGTGGCAGGTATTTGGGTTGAGAAAAAAACCATGTTTATCTGCTTCTCCTATTAATGAAGGTGAAATAGTGACCTAAAGGTCAATAAACAGCAAGAGGAGAATTAAAGAGTGGTAGAATCTTTTGGTTAACATTCCAAAAAAGAGAGAGGCTTTTGACAGAGAAAAGGAGAACAAGAGTTTTAAAACTAAAATAGGAAAAGTGCAGAAATGAGCTCCAACTCCTAGGTTTGTGGCATATAAGCAAGTGTGAAGGGGAAGAAGTTCAGTAGAGGCAAAAAAGGCAAGAGAGCATCTGTGCACAAACTTCAGACGTGTGGTCAGATGTGTCTACAACGGGACTGGAGTTTCCTACACGCAACTGGGAATTATTGGGCGAGGGGCTCAAGGTAGGTAAAGTTATTAGGAGTGAAATACACTTTCGTTGTCTTCTGAGTCCTTTTACTAACTACATGACCACTTCCCTAGGTCTTCCTTAGTTTCCCCATGATTTTGATAAAATAACAAGGTTAGACTGGACAATTACCAGAGTTTGCCATAGTTCTAATCTTTTCAATTTTTAAATTCTCAAAGACAGAATTTTCCTCCTGAATTTCCTAGGGTGAGGTAATGCACAGACTGTCAAAATGTCACTTGAACTACAAATCCCCTAGGTGGTAGTTTAGCAAAAGAAAGGGCACAAATAATGTGTTTATAGATAGAAAAGCAGGAAAAGAATGCGATCTGCTTTGTCAGTAATCCACCAATAAGAAGTCACAGTAGATTATGGATGGGTAAGTGAGTTGTTTGGCTTAATTAAATACAAAAAATTCTACTCCCTCAAGAATTCCTAGCTCATATAATCTTATCATCTTTTGATTTTCATTACTTGTGACCGTATTGCTCAATACATTTTCTTGTTGTGATGAATTCTTAGGAACATGAGCCCTCACTAAAGCCATCTTATATTAAATCTTTGATGACAAGGAAAAAGAAGCTCTCAAGTTTCTGCATGGGGGTTGGAAGCATGGGTGCAAGGTGATGGTACCTTGTGAGACTGAAATATTACCAGAATTGAAAGCTGGAAAGTAATACAATATAGAAACTGGACTTGGTTGGAAGTGTCAATCAAATTAATATTTTTGAAAATTGACCAGAGTTCTAGTAGGTGTAGTCCCCTGCTCAAAGCTGAGAACTTTATTAATGAACTGTTATATAAGCCACTTAACCAAGGAGCATTCATACTATGAAATAAAATATTACAAATTCAAACAATGAGGCAGCTCTATACTTATGCAATTACTAATTTAGAATAATCCATAAGCCATATTTCATTTGAAAATAATGGAATTTTCTACTAATAAATGAAATATGATAAGATTTTGGTAAAATAAATAAAACAAAATCATATTTTTCTTTCCTAGAGGGATGCACACCAAACTAATAATATTTCTCTGAGAAAGAAAACAAGATTCTAGAGAGCCAAGGGTGAATTTATTTTTAATTCATTCTTCTTGAAACAGTTTCTGAAATTGTATGAATTAATATACTTGTTATACAATAATTATACAAAAATTGAAAATGAGATAGATGTAAATATGCTAAGATTGGGGAAATAATCCCTGTGTATGTGCTTTTGTGTGTATTTTACACTACCTACAGTTTTAATTTTCCCACTTTTTCTTTCACAATCTATCTGGAGAGAGTAATGGCTCACAATGCCCTTGGATGAAAGTTCCCTCAGGGCCCATGACATTGTTTTTTTTCTCATTCTTAGGTAAATAATCTTATTTTTAGATAAATTGACGTGCAAATTAAGCCTCATTTCAGAGTCAGGACTGTCCAATATACAATTCTAATAAGAACTCTGCATTTGCAAATGTCCACAAAGCCCCATTACACTAACACTCAGGTTCTATCAGTTCTCTGGTTAGGGAGGTACAGACAGTGAGGGAATAGGAAATTTCTGTTAGTAGCCACTTTCATGCTCTTGGGACCTGGGAGAGTTTTAAAAATGACTTTCTTCAGACGTCATCAAGATGGCAGAATAGATGTTCCTTAGCATCACTCTTTCCAACAACTGGTCAATTTACAACTGTTATAAAAGTGTAGACTACCAACCTGGGATGGCTGGAGCTTAGGAGAGGAGGAGGAGAGACCCGTGGAGCTGGTAAAGGTCAGAGAAACCTCAGTGAGAAAAAATAAATGACTGAGAAAGAAGGGACCACTCTGACTGTTTTGTGCCCCAGCTGCTCCAGGTCTTGCCCCAGTGAGAACATGGAGCAGGAGCTGGTAAAAGTTGCAGCTGTGCCATTTGCATGAAATTGCTTGGAGTCTGCAGTGGAGAAGAGGGGCTTGGCATACACAATGCCAGCCCTCAGTCCAGTGAGACCACTGACAGAGTTCCCGTCGACTCACATAAGTGAGAGGGACCACAGCTGAACAAAACTAGGAGACACCCAGAGCATGGTGAGTCATCATGAGGGGCTGGAGCATGGCCACAGGCAGTATATGAGTGAGGGGAGAGTCTACATTATGGGCAGCTGATCTGCCCTCCAGTCAGCCCAGGCCCACTTAGTGGAAACCAGCCAGTGAGATAGAACTGCATGGGGTGCAATTGGTTGGAAAGACTCAGTCCCGGGCCAGAATTTCCACAAAGCCTAAGTATACCAGACCTCACAAGACACAGAAGTGAATAAAAGGTCAACAATCAAAACCTAAGCTGCTCAGAAGGCCTTCCCTCAGAGAATCAGCAGCAAAGCAGCAACTTAGCTCAACCACAGGGCTCCAGTTTTGGTCCCCACAGGGAGTCCCCCTATTTTGGAATTAACCAAAGGATAACAAATGAGTAAAGCAAGTTTATAGACAACTTCAGAATGCCCCAATGTCATAAAGTGGCAAATAAACTGCTTACATCCTTAGTATGGAGACTAAAGGACAAATCTAACAGAACAACAAATATAACAACCATATATGATATATGCAATATTAAAAAAAATAAATTGAAACAACAAAATATGAAAAAGTGGGGTTAAAATGATGCCAAAGCATAGAGTTGGCTTTGGTTCTTTCTTTTTTCTTATGTTTCAAAGTTAAATTGTTATTAGTTTCAAATAATGTATTATAACCGTAATATGTCTTTTGTAAGCCTCATGGTAACCATAACACAAAAACTTATAAGAGACATACTAAAAATAAATAGCAAGAAATCAAAGTACACTGCTAGAGAAAATCATAAATAACTAAAGAGGGCAGTAAGATCAGAAAAAAGAAAAAGAAAAAAAAGATTTAAACAACCTGAAAACAAGTAATAAAATGTCAGGAACATGTCCCTATATATCAATAATAACTTTAAATGTAAACGGATTAAATGCCCCAATTAAGAGACAGAATGGTTCAATGGATTATAAAGCATGAACCAACAGTGTGCTGCCTACAAGAAACTCACTTCACCTATAACAACACACATCAACTGAAAGTAAAGGGATGGAAAATGATATTTCATGCAAATGTAACCAAGAAAGAATAGGAGTAGACATACTTATATCAGACAAAACAGACTTTGAGCCAAAGAAAGTAAAAAAAAGAAAAAAAAAAAGATAAGGAAGGTCATTATGTAATGATAAAGGGATCAATTCATATATAAATAATTCTGGTGCACCCAGTTATATAAAGCAATTGCTATTAGACATAATGGTAGGAACAGATTCCAATACAATAACAGTTGAAAACTTTTACACCCAGCATTCACTGATGGACAGATTATCCAGACAGAAAATTAAGCAGGAAACATTAGAATTAATCTCTACTGTAGTCTGACTTGATCTAACAGGCATTTATAAAACATTTCATCAAACAGCTGCAGAGTATACATTCTTCTCAGCAGTACATGGCATGTTCTCTAGAATAGATCATATGTTAAGTCACAAAACAGGCCTCAGCAAATTTTAAAATACTGAAATTATTTCAACTACCTTGTTCTACCACAATGGAATAAAACCAGAAATCAACAACAAAAGAGACACTAGAAACCATACAAGTATATGGAAATTAAACAACATACTCCTAAACAATGAATGGACGAAAGAAAAAATCAAAAAGAAACTAAAACATTACTGGAGACAAGTGAAAAGACAACATAACAGAACCTATGAGATACAGCAAAAGCAGTTGTAAGAGAGAATCTTATGGCAACAAGTGTCTACATCAAAAAAGAAGAAAGACATCAAATAAACAACCAAGCATTACACCATAAAGAACTAGAAAAACAAGAACAAACCAAACTCCAAAGCACTAGGAGAGAAATAACAATGATCAGAGCAGAAATAATTGAATTAGAGATTTAATTTTTTTTAAAGGTACAAAAAAAAATGAAAGAGTTGATTTTTCAAAAAAAAAAAAAAAAACCAAAATGAATAAACCTTTAGCTAGACTAATGAAGAAAAAAAGAGAGAAGACCCAAATAGATAAAATCAGGACTGAAAAAGGATACAATACAACCATTATCACAGAAATACAAAGGATCAGAAGAGACTACTATGAACAACTATATGTGAATAAACTGGAAAGCCTAGAAGAAATGGATAAATTCCTGGACACATACAACTTACCAAGGCTGAATCATGAAGAACTAAGATTGAAGCAGTGATGAAAAGTATCCCAACAAAGAGAACTCTGACACCAGATGGCTTTATTGCTGAAATGTACCAAGCATTTAAAGAAGAACTAATATTAATTCTTCTTAGTCTTCCAAAAAACTGAAGAGGAGGGAATACTTTCAAACTCATGCTATGAGGCCAACATTAATCTTAAAACCAAAAAAAAAGACACAACAAAAAATGTAGACTACAGACCAATATCCCAAATGAACACAGATGTGAAGATATCAACAAAATATTAGCAAAAATAATTCAGCAATATATTAAAAAGATCCTTCACCATGATCAAGTGGGATTCATCCCAGGGATGCAAGGGCGGTTAAACATATGCAAATCAGTAAATGTGATACATCACATCAACAGAATGAAGAAAAAAAATATGATCATTTCAATAGATCCAGAAAAAGCATTTGATAAAATCTGTCACCACTTCATGGTTAAAAACACTCAACAAACTACTTATGGAAGAAATGTACCTCAACACAATAAAAGCCATATATGTCAAACCCACAGGTAGTATCATACTGAATGGACAAAAATTGGAGACTTTTTCTCTAAGATCTGGAACAAGACAAGGATGCCCACTTTCCCCACTCTTACTCAACATAGTTCATGGTTCAGGAAGTTCTATCCTGCACAATAAGGAAAGAGAAATCAATAAAGGGCATTTAAATTGGGAAGGAGGAAGTCAGTCTATACATATTTGCATATTTATGATCTTATACACAGAAAGCCCTAAAGACTCTACCAAGAAATTACTAAAACTAATAAATGAATTCAGTATACTGTCAGGATATAAAATCAACACACAAAAATCAATAGCTTGCTGTACATTGATAATAAAATAGTTGAGGAAGAAATCAAGAAAGTAATCCTATTCACATTAACTACCAAAAAAGAAAAAAGAAAAAAATATCTGAGTATATTTAGCCAAGAAGGTGAAAGACCTCTCCAATGAAAAACATAAAAAAATGGTAAAAAAAAAAAAAAAATTGAAGAGGACACAAATAAACGGAAATATATTCCATGTTCATGGGTTCAAAGAATTAATATCATCAAAATGTCCCTATTACCCAAACAACCTACACATTCAAAACAATTCTTTTTTTTTTTTTTAAAAAAAAAGATGACCGGTAAGGGGATCTCAACCCTTGGCTTGGTGTTGTCAGCACCACGCTCAGCTAGTGAGCAAACCGGCCATCCCTATATAGGATCCGAACTCGTGGCCTTGGTGTTATCAGCACCGCACTCTACCGAGTGAGCCACGGGCCGGCCCTCATTCAAAACAATTCTCAAGTTACCAATGACATTCTCCACAGAAATAGAAAATACAATCTTACAATTTGTATAGAACCACAAAAGACCCTGTAAAACTAAAGCAATCTTGAATAAATCAAACAAAGTTGGAGGCACCACACTTCCTGACTTCAAAACACAGTATAAAGCTATAGTAATGAAAACAGCATAGTACTGGTATAAAAATAGACAAATACACCAATGGAACAGAACAGAGAGCCCAGAAACAAACCCACACATTAGAGCCAACTGATTTTCAACAAAGGTACCAAGACCATACGGTGGGGAAAGGACAGTGTCTTCAATAAATGGTGCTGGGAAAACTGGATATCCACTTACAGAGGATTGAAGCTAGACTCCTATCTCTCACCATATACAAAAATCAACTCAAAATAGATTAAATACTTAAGTTTAAGACCGCAAACTATGAAACTACTAGAAGAAAACACAGGGGAAACGATACACTAAATGTGGGCAGTGCTTTTTTGAGCAAGACTGCAAAAGCACAGGCAACTAAAGCAAAAATACACAAATGGGACTACATCACACTAAAAAGCTACTGCACAGCAAGGGACACAATCAACAAAGTGAAGAGACAACCTACAGAATGGGAGAAAGTGTTTGCAAACTACACATCAGACAAGGGGCTAATATCAAGAATACATAAGGAACTCAAATAGCTCAACAGCATAAAATAACAACAACAACAAATAATCCAATTAAAGGATGGACGAAGGACCTGAACAGACATTTCTCAAAAGAAGACATAAAAATGACCAACAGGAACAAGAAAAAATGCTCAATATCACTAATCATCAGGGAAATGCCAATTAAAACCACAGTGAGATATCGCCTCATCCCATTTAGAATGGTTATTATCAACAAGACAGAAAATAACAAATTCTGGCCAGAATGCAGAGAAAAGGGAACTCTCCTACATTGTTGGTGGGAATGTATATTGGTACAGCCATTGTGGAAATCAGTATAGAGGTTCCTCAGAGAACTAAAAATAGATCTCTAATAAGATCCAACTATACCACTACTGGATATATAGCCAAAGGAAGTTAAATCAATATATCAAAAAGATACCTACTCTCCCATGTTCATTGCAGCACTATTCACAATAGCCAAGAGATGGAATAAACCTAAATGTCCATCAACAGATGAATGGATTAAAAAAAACGTGTGGATATACATATACACAATGGAATATCATTCAGCTATAAAAAGAAATGGTATCCTATCATATGCAGCATCATGGATGGAACTGGAAACCATGATGTTAAGCGAAATAAGTCAGACACAGAAGATAAATACCACATGGTCTCACTCATATGTGTAATCTAAAAAGAAAAATAAAGAAAGAAAAGGTGGTTCTCATAGAAGAGTAGAATAATGGTTACCAGAGGTTGGGAGGGAAGGAGGAGGGAGGTAAGAGAAGGGGTTGACTAATGGGTAAAAAACTATGCTATCTTTCCTTCAGGAAGCCTTTTTGAAAGATCCCCAGCTGGGATCCTCTGCTCTGCCCTGGGACTGCATTTCTCTCCCACTGGGTGCATTTGCTTTCTTGCCCTGTTAATGACTCCTTCACTTGGAGTTTTCAGTCCCACCATTTCTCCTGGATCTGGTTGATGGAACAAGAGTTGAAGACATGTTTCTAGGAGATATTTCTTTGCAGATTCTTCATATGGGTATTTGCCTATGAAAAGTCAAATGCATCTTATATTTTTCTCTCTTGAGCTAGGTTCCCCAGAATGGAGACCCTGAAACCTAGCTTATACGACCATATTGTATTAGAAAGTGTTCCTGGGAGCTAGAATTGAGAGACAGGAAGAGAAAGGAAAGAAGGGGAGAAAAGACAAGGATGCAGAATGGAATTCACCACAATGAATTTACATGCTGCTGGTTGCTCTATCCCATGGGAATGGATGATAAATCTTGTAAGACACTTTTCAGGACCTTCCAGTCTCCAGTTGGTTGAAAAATTTGTCATGGTGCTTAACTCAAGGGCACCAATTGAGTTTCCTAAACAAAAACATCCACAAAAAAATCGGAGGGCAGGAAGCAGAAAGGAGCTAAAGATTGCACTCTGTGTGAAGTTGGTTAGGCCCCCACTGGAGAAGCTGAGAAAAAAGACCAATGAAACTTTGGGGAACTGGAGGTGCCCAACATTCTAGCGAAGTTTTCGTGTCAGTGTCCCATTATGTGTGTGTGTGTATATGAAGAGAGAGAGAAGGAAACCCATGAAGTTATTAGGATGGCGATAGTTTGTTTGAAAGACTGGACTCTGAGAGTGAAAGGTTTACTCCATTAGTTTTCCCTTTTAACACTTAAATTTGGAATTATTATTTTTTTGTATGTAATACAATTTTTTAAAATTTAATTTTATTTGAAACATGATTGTACATACCTGTGGGGTACAGTGCTGAATGTCAATACTTATGTGCGATACGTGATCCTTAAATCAGAATAATTACTATATTTATCACTATCCAATATAATTATTTCTTGTGGCCCTTTACCAATTACAAAAACAAACAACTGCAGAGTTTACTGAAGCCTCCCATTTACCCTTCCTGAGCCCCATTCACCTTTTTATTTATTTAAAGAAACTCATATATAAAATTGATTGATTTTTATTCCTATGCATTTAAAAATGTTTTAACTAAATTTGTATTATCTAAACAATATATTGTCTTGGGTGATTTAAAATTTTAAATAAGTACTATTTTCTTTTATATTTTTATTTTTTATTTTTTGTCTTTTTTCGTGTCCGGCAACGGATCGCAACCCTCAGTGTCGCGCCCGTACCGGACCGGGACCAGCAACGGGATCGCAAACCTCAATGTTGCGCCCGCACCTTGCTCAGCCAGCGAGCGGGAACCGGTCTGTATGTGGGATCCGAACCCTCGGCGGGAGCGCCACCGCGCTCCCAAGTGGAGCACTGTAGCAGTGCGCCACTGGGCCGGCCCAAATTAGTACTATTTTCTATCATCAATCAACTTGCTTTTATTTTCTTGGAATTAATATATTTCAAGATTATTAATGTTGAGACCCAATTTTCTATTTTGTTAGTGATGGTTATTCCACAGTAGTCCACATTCCAAACATATAATACTGTATTTATTCATTCTTTTCTGAATGAGCACTTAAATTTTCTTGGTCTTTCTCTGTGGCACCCAAGCTGCTAGAAACATCCCTTATAAAAGTCCCTGGACAAGTGAGCAAGAAAGTCTCTATGGTTTATATCTAAAGAAGTAATAGTTGGTCCAGAAGGGATGTATATATTGAATTTTATTTCATATTACCAAATTGCTATATTGTTGTTTACCTTTTCACTTGGACTTCTTAAACACTGTCAATATAATGGATATGGAAAGCCAAGTCATTATGATTTGGTTAGGTATTTATCTGATTACTACTGAGGCTGAGCATCTTTTCAAATGCTTATTGACTGTTTTGGTTTCTTCCTTTCTGAATTGCATGTTTAAAATCATTGCCAACTTTTCTATTAGACTGCTTGTCTTTCCTGATTTTTAAGATTTTCTTTATATATTTTGGATGCTGAAACTCTAAGAGTAATGTACATTGCAAATATCCTCTCTCAGGCTGTAACTTGTCATTTAACTTTTCATTATAGTGACTTTTATTGACCCAAAGTTATAAATTTTAGTGGAGTCAATCTTATAAGTGGTTTTATTTATTTATTTATTTTTTGCTCTTTAGGGAAATATTTCTATATTCCAGGTTGTAAACATTTATAAACATTGCTCCTGTATTTTCTTTTTAAAAAATTAAAGTTTTGTTTTCTTCATATGGGCTTTTTATTCCCTTGGAATTGTTCTGTGTGTGTGAATGTGTATATCTGTGTTTGTGTTTTCATATGTTTACAAGCTAAGGCATGGAATGGAGGGGTCCAGAAATACTGGGGGTCAATTTTTTCTTCTATGTGTATTACCTCTTTCTCCACCTTAATTTACTGAATTATTTTTGCTCTAAGAGTGTCACTTCAGTTGAATATGAGGATTCCACATTAGAGTTCTTTTTCTGACTTATTCTACTGTACTGTACTGAGTATCTATCCCAATTCTAATGCCATGTTGTTTTAATTCATATACCTTTATAATAAGTTTTCAAAGTCGGCTAAGGCATCTCTCAGGTTGTTTAAATTAACTTTAGTTACTGTTAGCTTTAGTTCAACTTGTCAATTCCCAGTTCTCTTAGGTTTTCAATAAAAATGAATAAAATTTTTGAGTCAATTTGACTAGAATGGACATTTTTATGCTATTCAGAAGACACATTTTATTGTATTTTTTTGATAAACATTGTAGTTAACATTGTACCTGTGTTATTCTTTTTATATGTTCTCATCCTGAGCCAGTTCCAAGCCATTGAGGGAGCACTGATTTTCTGAAAATCCATAATGTAAAGTCTCCTGCTCTGTTTAAGAAAATCTGAAGACAAAAGGAAGAGCCTTCTTAGTTGAGAAACTGAGAAGCTTATGGTCTCCCGGAACTTCAGGCATCCACTCAACAGTCCATGACAAGGACCTATACAGATATTAGCTTTTACATCACTTATGTCCAATTTTCAGTGTGATATAAGTGCTCTTGAATGATATCCATTTTGCCCATTGGATCCAAAACTGATTTCTTCCATTATTTCTGCAAAATACACTGATATATAACATGCAGTACTGAGTGCTCTTGAATTTGCCCTTTCGCTACTTGTATTGTGGATTTATCAAGAGTCACTTTAGAGTGTTCCCGAAACTAGGTGTTAATGCAATAGCATAATTTAATGATTATGGAAACCAATTAACATGGGTTTGAAAAATGACTCTTTCAAAGACCATAAGTTATATGTTTTGCAAAGAATTGATAAAGAAGAGTATAATGAGGTATGGATGAGATAATAGTAAGAATAAGAATTATTTAAGGAAAATTCTATTCTTTGCTTCAGGTTTATGCTATTATTTTGAATAAGACAAAACTGGAAATAGCAGAAGCTTCACTGTTGATTCAGTTTATACAAAAACGAAGTTTGGAACATCAATCAAGAACATTTATTAAAGAAAAAGTCTTGGCCCTATGATTAAGATTAACAAATTAATTGTCATTTATGTGTTTTTGGTAGAAATGAAATACTTAAGGCACATATAGGTTTTACATAGGTGATTTTGAACACTGATTCCTCTTGTGTTCCAGTATATTTGTTTGCTTACTCAGTGCACAGACTTGAAACCCAAAACTCTGTCAAATGATTTTGACAAAGCTTTAGCTCCCCTTTGACATGTTCTTAAATGCTATCTGTGGCTCTAACCTTCTATTCTTCTCCTCCTCCTAATGTGAATCCTTTTACCTCCCTTCTCCACAAGTAAGAATTCTCTACCTGCTGTGGCAATTACAGAGATTTTTAAAGGGATGTTTTGAGAGGAAGAATCTCTTCTTTCTTGCAGCTTAAATTGACAATGGCTTCGCCTTTGAGCAAAATGTGGATAACCTGAAAGTTTCTGAGAAACTGCATCAAACAGCCCCGCAGAAGCACTGCCTCTAGGCGATACTGTTTTATTTCTTCAAACCAACACATGTGGGCTACAAAATGACTTAGTATGTTTTTGTTCATGCAGAGGACTCTCCAGAAATATTCTCTAAATCACAAGAAAAATATATTTGCTTTTTTATTGGACAACTGTCTAACGCTGTTTTAATTTGTTCCTTATGTATGAAACTGGTTAGTTACCTGGAGGCACTGGGTCCCTTTTTTTTTTTTTAAAGAGATACTCTTAGCTTAAAAGTTGCCATTAGTTTTCTGATTCTACATGCAGAAACATAAGTTACACTTTAGAAGATATTATTATTTTGCTTTGATGGTGGGAATATAAGTTACACTTTAGAAGATATTATTTTGCTTTGATGGTGGGAATACCGCTAAAATGGATTGCTTCACAAATGTCAAATGAGAAACCCCAATAGTGTTCTTGGAGGAAAAATTTTAAAAATTAGAGACAATCTAAAAATGAATATGGATATCACAGATCAAGATGATATATATATGTGTGCATATGTGTATACATATATATATATGTAAAATCTCCTGTATCCTTATTCTTTAACTTTATTGTAAAGAATCAAGTGAAAGCAAAACACCCAGCTAACACCAGGAAATTTTGTTTATTTTTGAAGAAAATATCTGAGTATTCTTAGGATATGTATTCATTTACTCCTGTATTTTGTTTACTATCTCTGGCACAATACAATTACTGTACCTCATAATAAACAATAATATACAATTTGAATATTCATTATGAAAAACTAAATAATAGTATTTAATATGCTTTGTTGTGTAGTGTTTAATTTCTTTTCTTAAGGGTAACAGAAAAATAGATATTTAAAGAAAGATGATCTCTATCAACTCTTAGGTTTAAGATGTTAGAGCAATTTATTCTTTTGAAAATCACATTCTGAGGTTCCAGATGGACATGAATTTGATGGGGCAGGGGGGCACTATTCAACCTGGTACACTAAAAGAAAAATATTAATAACTTCCTTTGTGTGAAATTAGCAGCTTTTGAAACAATAAAATATTACAGGGGGTTTTACTCTTGAAATAATCAATAGTAAATATACAAATGAGTGATATATCACTAAATAAAAGAGAAATGAAATTTTATACTTTAAATTATAATTAGAATGTTCATTTATATTTGGAAGTTAATATTTAGATATTCAAAATGCATATGAATGATAAACTCCTAAGGTATTACTAACACTGTTACACCAATTAGCTATCATGGTAAACTTCATAATTAAATTGACATCATCAGAGACAATTTGGCAAGTTAGTCAACCCTTGAAAGGTTTGGAGCCAAAGGAAAACCTAAATAGCAAATATTAACCAATAAACACCATAGAGTCCTGATAAGGGTATCATAAAATTTCTGAAAATCCCAGGCCTGTTAACAGTTTGTGCATGTCATTTGAAGGAGAGAAAAATCTCTCTCTCTTTTTTTTATTTTTATTTTTTTATTTTTTTATTTTTAATTTTTATTTTGTCAATATACAATGTAGTTAGTTATTGTGTCCCATC
>NW_007736883.1:0-3529 GCF_000696425.1 Galeopterus variegatus
TCTCAGGATCGTGCTGTCTCCTGTCACGGCCGCTCCAGACCCGTCGCCATCTTAGAACTCCCCACACATGGCATTTAATCTTCACATCTCTTTCGTCTTCTTTAATGAAGAGCTCCGCAGCCTATCTGTGTCTGATATGAAAAAACACAGGCCGGACATTTTATAGAATATTCCTCAATTTGTGTTTTTTTGGTGTTTCTTCACTAATGGATTGAGGTTATGAATCTTGGGTTTGAGTACTACATGAATGCTGTGTCCTTCTTAAGCTATTATGTCTAGGAGCACATAATACCTCTTCTGGTTGATGCTTTGCCTCTTTTTGTGAAGTTAATTTTGATTACTTGGTTAGGTTATCTATTTTCTCCACCATAAATTTAATTTATTTTGTAATTAAAAGGGGTAGGGAGAGACTCTAAGACTGTGTAAATATTCTACTTTGCGTCAAAACTTTTCCTCAGTTTAAGTTTAGCATTTATTTATGATTCTTGCCTGAATCAATTTTTACTAAGATGTTTGTAAAACGGTGATATTCTAACTCCATCAATTAATTCTTCTATGTCTAGGGCTGGAATTCTCTTGTGTGGAAGAGATTTTTCTTCTCTCCCCATTACTTTGCATCTACTTACTCTCAGCATGGATTTACAAATTCTTATTTTAGTCTGTGGGTTATAACGTGTTACTTTCCTTATTTATTTGATGCTCAATTACCCAAGATCTGGTTAGTGGAAGCTACTGTAGGCTTTATTCTGTGTCTTTTTAATGTTTCTGTCATTTTTTGAGGTCTGCCTTATTCTTTTGGCAATGCAAAATATTCTATGATCATGTGGTAGCTACCCAATCATTCTCCAAAGGACCCCCATTTCCTTTCAGAGGGGAATGGCGTTTAGAAACCAAGACCTAGGATCTAGTTCAGCTTGAGTGTCACTGGTTCCAGACATGGTTAGTGGAAAATGCTCTGCTTTAGAACTCTCTATTTTGTATGTTTGGAACGTTTTTTTCTATCCTTGTGTCATGCCACATTGTCTTAATCACTGTAGTTTTTATAATACATCTTACTACCTAGTAGTGTGAATACTTCAACTCTGTTTTTCTTCAAAATTGTTTTGGGTATTTGTGGGCTTTTACATTTACTCACACATTTTAATATTAACTTTTCAATTTCTACAATATAGAAGTCCAGCTGGGATTTTTATTTGGATTGTATTGAATGCACATATCAATTCAGAAGGAATTATTATCTCTATAATATTTTGTCTTGAAATTCATGGACATATGTCTTGTCAGAATATGTTTTGTTTGTTTAGATATTTTATATTTTGTCTTCAGTTTTCTGTGAGGTATTGAACATATTCTGTTTGGCTAATCCCTAAGTATTCTTTATTCTTTTACAACTATTATTTAAAAAACTCATTTCTACTTCTTTCTGGTATATTACAATAAAACTTTTTCATATTGACCTTACTGAGTAAACTTGCTAGATCATTTATTAGTTTTCAACACTTTTCTGCATAATATTTTTGAATATGTCACATAAACAGCTGTATTGTCTGTGACTAATCAGATACATTTAATTTTCCATTCTCTATGCTTTGATAATTGTTTTACTTACTTCAATGCACAGCCTAGGACCTAAATTACAATGTCAAGTAGAAGTGGTAATAATGGGTACCATGTCATGTTCCTGATCTTAGGAAGTAAGGTTTCAATATTTCACCATTAACTATGAAGTTTGCTGTAGGCATTTTGTAGAACCTTAATATCAAATTGATGTCATATTCTTCTATTTTTAGTTTGCTGAAAGTTTTTATAATGAATAGATCAAGTGCTTTACTAGCACCTATTAAGATCATCAATCATGTTTTTCTTTTTTTCTTTTCTAGTGTGGTAAGTCATATAGTTTGGTTTTTCTAATGTGGAAATGACCTTGCATTTCTGGAATAAATTTAACTGGACTGTGGCGTATTATCTTTTTTATGTATTTATAAATTATATTGAAATCAATTTTGAAACTATGTTCATGATGGACATTAATTTGTGCCTTTGTTTTCTGTCACTTATGACAGAATGGCTTAAACTGGGTAATTTACAAAAAAATGGAATTTATTCCTTACAGTGTTGGAGGCTGGGAAGTCCAAGGTCAAGGGAGCATATCTGGTGAGGGCCTTCTCCCTGGCGAGGACTCTCTTTCAGAGAGGTGGTACAGGCATCGCATGGGGTGGGGGCAAGAGTGTCTGTTAACATGCTTCTTCCTCTCCTTATAAGGCCACTAGTGCCACTCCTGTGATAACTCATTAATCCATTAACTCATTAATCCATGAACGGATCAATCCATTCATGAAGGCAGAGCCTTCCCAATCCAGTCAACTTCCAAAAACCCCACCTCTCAATACTGCCTTAGGGGATCAGATTTCAACATGAATTTTGGAGGGTCAAACATATCCAAACTATATCAGCTCATAATTCGCTTTTCTTGCAATGTCCTTTTCAGGTTTTAAAGTCAGTCTGGCTCGTTAAACAAATTGGGGCATGTTTCCTCTTTATTTGGGGTTTTTAAAAACACTTTTATTCTGTGTATCTTATGAATCATCACATGCCTGAGGGGAAATTGGCCCAGGATGTTGATTTCACTTTTCTAGGCTTCATGTCTCTTGAGCAATTGGTTCCTTGAGTCCTGGATGCCTTGGTAGTTCCCTGATACCTTCAACATGATGTTTTCTGTATTTTTATTCATGTTTTAAAGATTTTCTTGGTGAGAGATGCATTTTGCTGCAGATTAGACAATCATAATTGGAAGTGGAAACCTCTCCCTCATTTGTAACCCCATCTCTCCAGCTTTTTCTGTTTTTCACAAAGTGCAGGTAGATTAAGAATTTTTTGGCATGTGTGTTACAAGTATTCATTAGAGACTTTTAGATTGCTGTCTGTGCTCACCTTCTCATGCTTGAGTGCTTTAGGAATGAAGAAGAATATGTACTGAGACAAATGCTCTGTCAGTTTGACAATGTTCTTTTCAAACTGGGTACCTCTCAATGCACGTTCTGCATGGTTCATTACCCATTGGCTGCCCTATCCTCATTTTTTAAGATTTGCTTTAGATGATGCTAGTCTGTGGAGGTTTCTGCTTCCTGGTACCTATATGGCTTAGTTGTTTTAGAAATTTTAGACAAGTTAAGAAACATGTTCTTCTTTGTGTCACTAATAAAGGATGCTAATTTTAATTTTGATAGATTCTCATATAAGCATCCCTTGGAGGATTTATTTGGGTAAAATCTGGATAAATGTTAAATCATGCAGCCAGGTACACACACAGGTAGATGCAATAATTCTGAAAGTTAAACCCAAAATTTTTTTTTTTTTTCTTTTGTCTTTTTCCGTGTCTGGCAACGGATCGCAACCCTCAGTGTTGCCCCCATACCGGACCGGGGACCGGCAACGGGATCGCAACCCTCAGCGCTGCTCCCGTGCCTCGCTCAGCCAGTGAGCGGGAACCGGTCCGTATGTGGGATCTGAACCCTCGGGCGGGAGCTCC
>NW_007736883.1:3895-9215 GCF_000696425.1 Galeopterus variegatus
CAGTGAGTGGGAACCGGTCTGTATGTGGGATCCGAACCCTCGGCGGGAGCACCGCCGCACCTCCCAAGCGGCGCACTATCGCAGTGCGCCACCGGACCGGCCCTAAACCCAAAATTTTTAACAAAATAATATTTTCACAGGTAAAAAGATGTTTTTGTAGCTTTTAGTGATAACTGCCTAGTAAAGTAAAATAAATCTTTAGGAAACTTACTATTCAAATTCGGAGCAATAAAAATGACTTTCTCAATTCTATTATTGTGTTCAACACTGAACTTTCAGTCTTTTATACAAATAATTTCTAAGATTTGGTGGTGATAATCATAGTGATAATTTGATTTCGTATACATGGAATCTTTGTCACCTAAAATGGAAGCAAATTATAGCTTATGAATAAAAACATTATTAGAAAATAATTTTCATGGGCAAAGCATGTTCTATGTTCATAGAAGAATTTGTTGGAACAGAAAGAAACTTAAGTTCTTATTTATTTGTTTTGCAGATGGGAAATGAGAATATTATAGATGTGAGTTCATGTCCAAGGTAAGAGTAAATGAGAATTTTGGAACTTGAACTCAGGTGTCTCCCAGTACCGTGGTTCCTCCCCAAAAGACTAACACTAGATATATTCAGAAGCCTGACTGGTAATTAGTAGCCATGTGACTTGCAAACTGTAGATAATAACATCAGCAGAGACATTCTGCTTTAAGGATTAAATGGAGTAGAGTGTGTGAAAGTGCCTACTACTATACTTGGTGAATAGTAGGGGATCAACATATTTTCTTACTGCCTGTCTCAGTAGAAGAAACGTTATCTACTTGTGTCGGATACTAATTCCTTTGCTCATGTTTTAGATCTTGTTCTCTCGCTCCTCCACCACCTGTTACCACTTCTCCACGAGCCTTACACTCTGCCCCACCTTTATGGTTTTCCAGTTCCAATCACTGTCCAGGCACTTAGTCCACAACTTACCTAAAACTTACCTGTCTCCCCTACCTAAAAGAAAACTTCCTCCATTCACCCTAGAGCTCCACTCCATCTTCACCTTTCTCTTCCTTGTCAAGCTTCCTTGGGGAACAGTCTTTAATTGTTGTCTTCATTTTTACCTCCAATTTTCTCGGTAACCTAGTTCAAGGCAATTTCGACCTGGGCTCCTCACCTGAAATCTGGGTATCATCATACATGCCTTTCTCTCCCTCACTCAACCCTATACGGTCCATTTCATTCCACCCACACTATTTCTATACACCATTTAACTCCAATCATAAATCTTTGTATTATTCTTCTTTTTGGTCTTGCTGACTCTAATATTAACCATAGTTAATGAAACAAATTGGAATTTAACATTAGTAGCTATTGGCTTCTAATCATAGGCTATCACTTCTAAAAATCTTTTTATTTTTAATTTCTTTAATTTTTAATTTTAACATTTATTTGTACATATTTTTGGGGTACAGTGTGTGGGTTCAATACATGCACATACTGTACATTGATTTACTCAGAATAGATAGCATAGCTTTTTACCCATTAATTTACCACTTCCATAGCCCCCATTCCCTACCAGCCTCTGGTAACCATTATTCTACTCTTTACTTCTATGAGAACCACTTTTGTTTTTTTTTTAGATTGCACATATGAATGAGATCATGCAGTATTTGTCTTTCCATGCCTGACTTACTTTGTTTAACATGATCGTTTCCAGTTCCATCTATGTTGCTGCAAATGGTAGGATATCATTTCTTTTTATAGCTAAATAGTTTTCCATTGTGTATATATATATACACAGTTTTTCTTTATCTGTTCATCCTTTGATGGGCATTTAGGTTGATTCCATCTCTTGGCTGTTGTGAATGGCGTTGTGATGAACATGGGAGTGCAGGTGCCTTTTTGATACATTGATTTCATTTCCTTAGGGTATGTATCTGTTGGAGTGAGCAGGACTGAAGCCATGTTTGGATCTAAAACTACCTGGACTGTAGGAAAATTTAAAAGACATTTTTTTTTTTTTAGCATGTGTTTCTCTGACTTCCCTCTTTTACCATGGTATTTGATGTTTTGAGCCTTGGTTATGGGGCTAGATGACATTATTTATGTTACTGTAAAGCTGTTCTCTAGGCAGCCTGGAGTTGCAGACTTCCAATCAGACATATACTATCCAGACCCTGAGAAACCAAGGAAGACATCGATGAAGCTGTACTGATTCCACTCCTTCAGCAGGACCCTGAGATAATACCATCAACGGGAACAGAAAACACGGTCGTGTGAGACCTTGCACCTGGCCACCACAGCTCCCATCCCTCTCTCTCCTGCTTTTCATTTCCCATATTCCATTTTCTCAACCCCCTTCTTTAAAAAAAAAACTCAGGAAATCAGAGTCTTTGGGATAATTTTAGTCTGGCCACTCTCCTTCAGGCTTACCAGAGAGATGGGCTAAGCTAGGATCTTTCCTCAGGTCCCCAGTCTTCCTGAATTAAAGTGACTTCCATTTTTACCAACATTTNGATGGGCATTTAGGTTGATTCCATCTCTTGGCTGTTGTGAATGGCGTTGTGATGAACATGGTAGTGCAGGTGCCTTTTTGATACATTGATTTCATTTCCTTAGGGTATGTATCTGTTGGAGTGAGCAGGACTGAAGCCATGTTGGGATCTAAAACTACCTGGACTGTAGGAAAATTTAAAGGACATTCATGTTTGGATCTAAAACTACCTGGACTGTAGGAAAATTTAAAAGACATTTTTTTTTTTTTAGCATGTGTTTCTCTGACTTCCCTCTTTTACCATGGTATTTGATGTTTTGAGCCTTGGTTATGGGGCTAGATGACATTATTTATGTTACTGTAAAGCTGTTCTCTAGGCAGCCTGGAGTTGCAGACTTCCAATCAGACATATACTATCCAGACCCTGAGAAACCAAGGAAGACATCGATGAAGCTGTACTGATTCCACTCCTTCAGCAGGACCCTGAGATAATACCATCAACGGGAACAGAAAACACGGTCGTGTGAGACCTTGCACCTGGCCACCACAGCTCCCATCCCTCTCTCTCCTGCTTTTCATTTCCCATATTCCATTTTCTCAACCCCCTTCTTTAAAAAAAAAACTCAGGAAATCAGAGTCTTTGGGATAATTTTAGTCTGGCCACTCTCCTTCAGGCTTACCAGAGAGATGGGCTAAGCTAGGATCTTTCCTCAGGTCCCCAGTCTTCCTGAATTAAAGTGACTTCCATTTTTACCAACATTTGACTTTTGGGTTGTTTGTTTTTGTTTCAGGCAGGCAGTCAGACTTGGGTTTGGTAACAAGATTTTGCCAAGCCTAAGCCAGGAGCTGAATCCCCTGGGATAACAGATTTTGGAAATCCAAGCTGGGGTTTTTGTTTGGGGCAGGAAGCCAGACTTGGTCCTGGTAACATACCCAGTAATGGGATGTCTGGGTTGTAAGGCAGGTGATCTATTTTTAGTTCTCTGAGGAACCTCCATACTATTTTCCACAGTGGTTGTACCAATTTAAATTCCCACCAACAATGTAGGAGGGTTCCCTTTTCTCTGCATCCTTGCCAGCATTTGTTATTTTCTGTCATGTTGATAATAGCCATTCTAACTGGGGTAAGACGTTATCTTATCATGGTTTTAATTTGCATTTCCCTGATGATCAGTGATTTTGAACACTTTTTCATGTGCTTGTTGGCCATGTGTATGTCTTCTTTTGAGAGATGTATTTTCAGGTCCTTTGCCCATTTTAAAATCAGATTATTTGTTTTTTTGCTGTTGAGTTGTTTGAGTTCCATATAGATTCTGGATATTAGCCCCTTGTCTGATGTGTGGTTTGCAAACAGTTTCTCCCATTCTGCAGATTGTCTTTTCACTTTGGTTACAATGTCCCTTGCTGTGCAGTTTGATATAGTCCCATTTGTGTATTTTTGCATTGGTGGCCTGTGCCTTTGTAGTCTCATTCAAAAAAGTGCTGCCCAGTCCGATTTCATGCAGCATTTACCCTATGTTTTCTTCTACTAGTTTCATAATTTCAAGTCTTAAATTTAGGTCTTTAATCCATTTTGAGTTGATTTTTGTGTATGGTGAGAGATAGGGTCTGGTTTCAATCTTCTGCATGTGGATATCCAGTTTTTCCAGCACCATTTATTAAAGAGGCTGTCCTTGCCCCACTGTATATTCTTGCCACCTTTGTCAAAAACCAGTTGACTGTAAGTGCATGGGTTTATTTCTGGGCTCTCTATTCTGTTCCATTGGTCTATTTGTCTGCTTTTATGACAGTACCATGCTGTTTTGATTGCTATAGCTGTGCAGTATATTTTGAAGTCAGGAAGTGTGATACCTCCAACTTTGTTCTTTTTGTTCAAGATTGCTTTGGTTATATGGGGGTCTTTTGTGGTTCCATACAAATTTTAAGATTGTTTTTTCTATTTCTGTGAAGAATGTCACTGGTATTTTGATAGGGATTACGTTGAATATGTAGATTGCTTTGGTCAATATGGACATTTTGATGATATTAATTCTTCCAACCCAAGAACATGGGATATCTTGTCTTTATTTGTGTCCTCTTCATTTTTTTTTTTAAACCAATCTTTATACTTTTCATTGTAGAGGTCTTTCATCCTCTTGGTTAAAGTTACTCCTTTTTGGTCTCTATTGTGAATGAGATTACTTTCTTGATTTCTTCTTCAGATATTTCATTATTGGTGTATAGGAAAGCTATTGATTTTTGTATGTTGACTTTGTATCCTGCCAGTATACTGAATTCATTTATTATTTCTAGTAATCTTTTGGAGGAGTGTTTAGCATTTTCTATGTGTATGATCATGTCATCTACAAATAAGGACAGTTTGACTTCCTCTTCTCCAGTTTGGATAATTTTATTGCTTTCACTTACCTTATTGTGCTGGCTACAACTTACAGTAATATACTGAATAAGAGTGCCAAAATGGGTATCCTTGTCTTATTCCAGATCTTAGAGGAAAAACCTCCAACTTTTGTCCATTCAGTATGGTACTAGCTGTGGGTTTGTCATATATGGCCTTTATTGTGTTGAGGTACATTCCTTCCATACCTAATTTGTTGAGTGTTTTTATCATGAAGGGTGTTGGGTTTTATCAAATGCTTTTCCTGCATATATTGAAATGATTATATGTTTTCTTTTCCTTCATTCTGTTGATGTGATGTATAATGTTTATTGATTTGTGTATGTTGAACTATCATTGCATCACTGGGATGAATCCTTTTTGATCATGGTAAGTAATCTTTTAAATATGCTATTGGATTCTGTTTGCTAGTATTTTATTGAGGATCTTCACATCTGAGTTCATTAGGG
>NW_007736883.1:9731-11480 GCF_000696425.1 Galeopterus variegatus
TGCTATTGGATTCTGTTTGCTAGTATTTTATTGAGGATCTTCACATCTGAGTTCATTAGGGATATTGGTCTGTAGTTTTCTTTTTTGTTATATCTTTTTCCAGTTTTGGTATGAGTTTAGTGTTGGCCTCATAGAACGAGTTTGGAAGTATTCCTTCCTCTTCAATTTTTTGGAAGAGTTTGAGAAGAATTGGTATTTGTTCTTCTTTAAATGTGTAGTAGAATTTGGCAGTGAAGCCATCTGGTCCTGGGGTTTTCTTTGTTGGGATACTTTTTATTTGTGCTTTAATCTCATTACTAGTTATTGGTCTGTTTGGGTTTTCCAGTTCTTCATGATTCAATCTTGGTAAGTTGTATGTGTCCAGGAATTTATCCTTTTCTTCTAGGTTTTCCAGTTAGTTCATATATTTCTGGTAGTCTCTTATGATACTTTGCATTTCTGTGTTATCAGTAGTGTCTCCTTTTTCATTTCTGATTTTATTTATTTGAGTCTCCTCTCTTTTTCTTTGTTAGTCTAGCTAAAGGTTTATCGATTTTGTTTATTCAAAAATCCAACTAGTTTCATTGATCTTTTGTATTGTTGTTTTAATCTCTAATTCATTTATTTCTGCTCTTGATCCTTTTCTTTCTTTTTTCTTTGATCTTACTGTCTTCCTTTGTGATTGAGTGGTTTTCTCTAGCTGAGTATTTTGATTTCTTGTTATTTATTATTAGTATGTCTCTTACAAATTTTCATGTTATGATTACCGTGAGGCTTATAGGAAACATGTTATAATTATAATACATTATTTCAGACCAATAACAACTTAACTTTGATATCTAAGAAAAAAGAAAGAACCATAGCCAACTCCATGCTTTGGTATCATCCCACTCCCTCCTCCTTTTTGACAATTTGTTGTTTCAGGTTGCATCTTTTAATATTTCCTATTTCTTATGTGGTTGTTGTATATGTTAGTGTCTCTTTAGTTTTGTCCTTTAGTCTTTATAAAAAGGATGTAAGTGGTTTAATCACCACCCTTTTTACATTGGAATATTCTGAGGTCATCTGTGAACTTACTTTAATAATGGGTCATGCACCTTCAAATGTTTTCTTGCTGCTCCTTAGCATTGTCTTCTTTCAGACTGAAGAACTCAAACATTTCTTGTAAGGCAGGTCTAGTGTTGGTGAATTCCCTTAGCTTTTGTTTGTCTGGGAAAGACTTTATTTATCCTTCATATTTGAAGGTTAGTTTTGCTGGATAGAGAACTCTTGGCTGATAGTCTTTTTCCTTCACACTCTGAGTATATCAACCCATTCTCTTCTGGTCTTTAGTGTTTCTGTTGAGAAATCCGCTGAGAGACATATTGGGGCTGCACGGAATATTGTGTTTCATTGCTCTTGCTGCTTTCAATATTCTTTGTTTTTGGTTTTTGAGAATCTGATTATGATGTACCTTGGGGCATTCCTCCTTGATTTGAATTTGATTGGTGACCTCTGACCTTCCTGTACCTGGATACAGTCATCGTTCTCCATACTTGGGAAATTTTCAGTCATTATTTCCTTGAATATTCTTTCTACATTTCTTCTTTTTCCCTCTCCTTAGGGTATGCCAATTATGTGGAGGTCATTTCACTTGAGGGAGTCTAATATTTGCTGTATTTCTGTTTCATTTTTTCTTATTCTTTTTTCTTTTTGCTCCTCTGAATGGATAATTTCATATGTTTTATCTTCAAGCTCAGGATTCTTTTCTCAGTTTGATTAAGTCTACTG
>NW_007736883.1:11889-13180 GCF_000696425.1 Galeopterus variegatus
TAATTTCATATGTTTTATCTTCAAGCTCAGGATTCTTTTCTCAGTTTGATTAAGTCTACTGTTGGAGCTTTCTATATCGAGTGTTTCAATTCAGATAATGTATACTTTTTTCTAGGATTTCTATTGGTTGTTTTCTTTTTAGTTGATTCAATTCCTTTGTCAAGTTTCTCATTCTGCTCTTGGATTGTTTTCCAGGTATCATTTAATTCTCTGTCTGTTTTTTTCTTGTGGCTCCCTGAACACCCTTAAGAGTGTTATTCTGAAATCTCTGTCAGCCATTGCATAAATCCACTGTTCCTCTGGGTCCATTTCTTGTGTTTGGTTTGTTTCCTTTGATGGTATCATATTTCTCTGTTCTTTTTTGATCATTTGTCTTTATGTTGATGCCTGGGATTTTGAGGAGATTGATTGTTCTGGCCCGGGACTGAGTCTTTCCAGCTAACTGTGCCTCCTAAAGTTCTCCCTGTCCAGTCTTAATTGAGTGGGCCCATGACTGACAAAAGGCAGATCAGCTGCCCACACTGAGACCCAATGTTCTCCCAGTGTCCAGCCTCCCCCTGCACTCCAAATGCTTCCTAGGGGTGGGCCATGCTTTCTCTTGCAGTGACTCACTGGCCTCTTGCTGGCTCCTTTCTCTGTTCTGCTGCAGATCCTTGCTCCTATGTGGGTCCAAGGGAACTCTGTCAATAGTCTCGCTGGCCTGGGGCTAGTATGGTGCGCTTCGAGGTCCTCTTCTCCCCTGAAGACTCCGAGCAACTTCACACAAAGGGCACAGCTGTGGCTTTTGTTGCCTCCTGCTCTACGTGCTGCAGCTTCTTCCTGACCCTCACTGGGTCATCCCTGAAGTGGCCAGGGCCTGAAACCTCTGGAGCAGTTTCTTCTTTCTCTTGCTGTGGCTTCTCCCACCTTCATAAACTCTGTGCATTTCTTCTCCTCCTCCCTTGAGCTCCAGTGTTCCTAGGCTGTCAGTCTTTGCTTTTTAATAGTTGTAAATTGATTGGTTGTGGGCGACAGTGATGCTAGGGACCATCTATTCCATCTTAATGTTTCTCAGGCTTTTTTGATGTAACGTGGATAATTTGCTTGAACATGCTATGTCTCGATGCATGTGTTTAATCTGGGAAATGGAAACAGTAAAAACTACTGAACACATTTTTTTGTGAGGGATAAATGATAAGGCAAATATATTCACTTATGCTTTCCAGCCACAAAGCACATTCTTTTTTTTTCTTTCCCTTTTTGTCTTTTTTCATGACCGGCAACGGATCACAACCCTCAGTGTCGTGCCCGT
>NW_007736883.1:13915-16092 GCF_000696425.1 Galeopterus variegatus
GGGAGCGCTGCCGCGCTTCCCAAGCGGTGCACTGTAGCAGTGCGCCACCGGGCCGGCCCCACAAAGCACATTCTTACATTTTTTTGTTGCCTATCTTTTTATTTATTCCCTTTCTTCCAGGTCATTCTCCTCACTGATACCAGCGTGATGTTTCTAAAATATTTCTCTGCATCTCAAAATTATTGTTACCTTTCAATGAAAACTTAAAACAGTTATCCGACATCAAAGAGTTTGTAAACAGGATCCTGTTATTGTCTCCAGTTTGACTTCTATTCCACATAATTTATACTCACCGTATCTCTGGCTTCATCCTATAGCTGTAGTTCCTCAAGTTAAGCTCCTGTGCTCTTGTGTATGTAGTTCTATCTTTCTAGAATGCTTTTACCTTTCCTATCTCTTCCCTGCTTCATTGGCTTACTCACATTCCAAGAATCAGTTTAAACATCATCTCAAGAAGTGCCTGGTATAGATAACTGTCAGAGAAGTTTCAATATTCCTGAAGTTCTTGAGAAAATAGACACAATGCAATAGAACAAATAATGAAAAATGTAATTTAGGAAAAGTTTCCTGAAATAAAAGAATGTGTAGACCTACATATTGAAAGGATACACTACACACGTGGGAAAATTGACCAGAATGGTCAACGCACATATAGTATAGAAAAACTATTAGACTTTAGTGATAAAGAAAATAATCCTTTGGGTATCCCGGCAACAACACCAAGTCACATATTAAGTCACATATTAAGTCACATATTAAGGAAAAAAATAAGTATGGCATTAGACTTTTTGACAGTAAAATTTTGTGACATTAAACAATGAACTTAAGTATTAAGATACAAGAAAAAAATTGAGCAATGTACATTATACTTAGCCAAACTGACATTCAAGTGTAAAATTATAATCAAAATTATTAACTTTTTAGAATTCTGGAAACATTTTCCCCATGAGCTCATCATGAGGAATCTACTAGAGAATTTATTCAGGGATGTAAATATAACAACAATTTTACAAAAAATACAGGGGAATGAATAACATCTTAAAATGATTTCACAGGGATAAAATCAGCAAAATCCATGTTGTGAAAACTCTATAGGACAAATGATCTGAAATACTTAACAAATAATTTGCCAACAAGAGAAGACAAAAAGAGATAGAGAGGAAACATGGATTAAAACGTCAATTAATTGCAATTGATAGATCTGATATGGGTCCTTGTTGAGAAAGCACGAACCATTTGGAGAAATATGAACATTGACTGGATATTTGATGATAAATAATTATTGTAAAATGTTTTGATAATTATATTGTGGTTCTTTTAAAATAATGATGTTATGTTTTCAAAATACATACTGAAATATTTAAGATCAATTAATATGGTCTCTGGGGATTTGCTTCTAAATATTTTAGTGAATGGGATATGTGGGTAGAGTATAAATGAAACAAGATTGCAGAAGTTGTGTGGTGGTTATGTGGGAATCCATTCATTCATACTGTTCTTTCTGCTTTTTGATTCAATTATAATTTTCCATCAGAAAAAATTAACCACAAACAGATGGGACTTGTAGGGGTAGGAACACTTAACAGTGGAAAGCACTGACAGATGGTCATCTGATGTTAGGGGAGATTATGAAACTACAAAATCACAAAAATGTTACCAGCAGAGTTATTAGACTTACACCATTTAGCAGAAGAGCCAACACACATCAGTAGTCTGTGAGGACATTACTGTGTTACCTATGGGTCTAATAATTGATCTTATAAGCAAAGACACTGAATAACCTAGCAAATGTTAAATTATGTTTTGCATAATCTATTTCAGAAAACACAGGCTCAGTTAGTATATTTTACACAATTTTCATTAACATCTTGTCATGTTTGAGATGCCTCAGCATACAATATGATTTGATCTAGAATCCCCATGACAAATTTGGCATATGTCTTTGTTGATGTGGGGACCGTGGACGTGCACTGGTAAGATCTCTGTCAAGAGAACCTGTTGCTGAGAGCACAGTTGACTGACAGCACCACTTGGGTTCCTCTACTGTATTCATGCTGAGACCAAGCTTCTTCTGGGCTGCTTTCAGTCAATGCCTGAGCATGGCGCAGGCTACTAGCATTGGCATGTTCTTGCCAATTCCCTTAACATATTGAAAGAATAGGATTCCTTTAACAAAC
>NW_007736883.1:16969-17572 GCF_000696425.1 Galeopterus variegatus
TCTAATACTTTAAGTTTCATATCTTTACTCAGCAGAGAAGGCAGAAAATAAAATAGTTTATAAGCATGTATTATATTTCAGAATGGAAAATATTGCTATTTCTGGAATGAGGATGGCTACTAGTTTTCAATTTATTTCAGCAATATCCTTTTGAGTGTTGTTCATCCTTACCCAATTTATCTCACTCCTTTGAGGTAGACTTCACCTTGGGTGGTGGTGGTAAGTGTCAGGGAGAGTAGTTTGTTCAGATTCCGCCACGACAGGTAGCAACCCAAGCTACTGTAGGAAAGCCTCCTGGTGAGTGAGCTCCATCCTATCAGGGCGCATCCCTGTGCAGCAGTGCTGCCCAATAGGAGCTGGGTGAGACAATGTCTTCATTATATCCTGGCTTATTCATAGTAGTTAAAACCTCACTTTTGGGAGAAATAGTAGGCTGGCATCAAGTCTGAGACATACACAGGTTCTCTTTTTCTCCAGGAGCCAAAGCCTTAACCTATGAGTCCAGTCACTATCATTTATACAAAACTCTTTCTAAATTTCACACCATCTCCTCCCTCCTTCTTAGGTCCTAAGTCTGCCAGAGCCAGTCTGTGTTTCTTTTTC
>NW_007736883.1:18082-28475 GCF_000696425.1 Galeopterus variegatus
GACGGGAGCACCGCCGCGCTTCCCAAGCGGCGCACCATCCAGTGCGCCACTGGGCCGGCCCTGTGTTTCTTTTTCATGTCTACATCCCCATGATGTAGACTGACCCATGTCTAATTCTGCTGTTTCAATATGTTTTATTTCTACAAAGCAAACAAATCACACTGACTATGTCTAAATGTGCATAAATAAGCACAGAGATTTTGATAAATGTGATTTTCTCAATGTAACTTTTTATTTTAATAAAATAAATGTCCTTACTGATTTGATCAGGATATTCAAATTTAGCTTTACTTTTCCTTTTATCATGAGCACTCAGTATATGCAGACTCTATTTGCAATAATAGTGATGGATACCCTTACATTCTAAATGTTTCCTTTGGGGTAAGAATAAAATGTATTTTCTTTTTAATGTTTTGGTGCTATACTCAAGTAGTGCAGAGAAGGAGAACCATTCAAACCTGCTGCAAAATCCATCCATCTTGAGTTGAAGGACAAAAAAGAAAACGTATGGCAGTTATGTATATAAAAATCAGAAATTATAGTTCCCAACACTTTGGCCAACATGTTTTAAATGCATGTTAGGTATGACAACATATGGCACAGTCCATCATTGTTTCTACGATGGTAAACAAAGATTGCTCAAACAGGGAAAGAAATTGATTTTTATAGCTGATAAATAGGACAGGTAATAAAATAATTAGTATAGTTGGAGTTAAAGTGGGAATTCAAACCTGATTCCATGACTTTAAAAAGGTCAAGATACCTCTGTTGTCACCCTCTCTCTAAACACTGTTCAAGTGAAACAATCTCATGGACATAGCTAGCACCAAAGACACTTATATTACTTCTCAGGGAAAGAAATCAGGGCTCCTTCAAAGGTAGCTGGCTCTAAATCTTGGAGCAGAAAGAAAAACAGAATAAGCCTGGATGATTTTGTTGTTTTCACAATGTTATCAGAGTTTTAAGGATATCTGCTATGGTGTTGAAAAGAAAAAAAGGATCAGGCTTTGGAGTTACTCTAGTAACCCAGTAGTGACCAGTTGAGCATAAAAGGTAATGACCACAGTCAATTAGGACATGGTATATCCACCAAAAAAGCCATGAGTGTATGGCCACACTAAAATAGGGGAGGCTGTGGTGGTATACACACCTACTCCTAGAGCTGTCTAGTGTGGTATATTGAACATATAAAACTCATATGCCCTAAAATCACATTTAGTTAACATTGAATTAACTATCACAATGGTTTATATTGAAAGAGATGATATTTTAAAAATATATTTTAAGAAGAGAGTAGGAAAATATTAGTTTTATGTTGGGGAATGGTTGGTGGATATTAATTATGGGAGAAGAATGGTCAGAAAGCAACAAAGGAATAATGTGATGGAAAGAAAGCATCTTATATTAAAATGGGAAAAACCATAAGTTTGAGTTAGATGCATAGAAACAAAAGTTTATTTGTGATTCTGCATGTTTGAAAATATGTTGCATGTTAACCATTGTTAATAGAATCAGTGCTATGGGTTGAATGTGTTTCCTAAAAGTTTACGTGTTGCAAACTTGATCCTCATAGTACAGTGTTAAGAGGGTGGGAAATCCGATTATGGTATTTGAAAGGTGGGGCCTTAGAGAAGTGATTAGATCATTAGGACTATGCTCTCATGAATGGGTTAATCCATTCATGGAGTAACGAGTTATCATGGGTGTGGACTGGTGGTTTTATGAGGAGGGCACATGAGGGAGCTCTTGCCATGCTTGCCATGCGACTACTTGTGTTTCCATGGGACCCTGTAGAGAGTTCCGACCCAGCCCTCACCAGATGTGTTCCCTGGACCATGGACTTCCCAGCCTCTGAAAATGTTTGAAATAAATTTTGTTTCTTTATAAATTACCTGGTTTCAAGTATTCTGTTTTAAGAAACAGAAAATGGACAAATACAATCAATAACGACTAGAGAAAAATGTCTACGCTAGCAATATGTTTCTATTAGGAGCATATTTTGGGGTATAAGAGTGAAGCTATAACATTTTTGACATCTTTCTGCCCAGTAAAGAGAATCAAGAATTTTAAGTTTTCTTAAGAAGTAGTGGCCCCTTTTCTTACTTCTCAGATCCTGTTCTATTCTCCTTTGATCTCTTTTTTAATGCTTAGCAGAGGCCTCAGAAATTAATGTTGCTTTTATACCTATTATTATAATTCTAGTTTGGGGGCTGAGCCCGTGGTGCACTCAGGAGAGTGCAGTGCTGGGAGCACAGCAGCGCTCCCACCACGGGTTCGGATCCTATATAGGGATGACCGGTGCGCTCACTGGCTGAGTGTGGTGCGGCCGGTCTCAAAAAGGACAAAAAAAAAAAAAAATTCTAGTTTGGGGTATTTTCTCAATTCACATTAATGTCACATGAGTCTAAGAAACTGGGATTCTAATTTATTTCATAGTTCAAGTTTTTCTCTCCTTAAGTCTGTTCATATAGCTCTAGTCAGAAAATCATCAGCTTTATAAGTCAATCAAATAGCTTCTGAGAAATGGTTTTGCTGCAATTGGTAACTTGGCTCCAAAATACCCAACCCACTCAGAATATGGCAAAGAGATGATTGAAGGCTTGGGTGCCCAGATGCAGGGTGTGGGCTAAGTTTTATTCCCCTGCCCTGCATTCATATGTTGGAGTTTTAACCCCTGGGACTTTAGAATGTGACTCTATTTGGAGATAGGTCTGTTAAAGAGGTAATTAAGTTAAAACGAGGTCATTAGGCTGGACCCTAATTCAATATGACTGGTGAAGAGGAAATTTGGATACAGACATCAGAGGGAAGATCATGTAAAGAAGCAGGGAGAAAACAGCCATGTACAAGCCAAGGAGAGAGGCCTCAGAAGAAAGCAACCCTGCCTTGAGCTCAGACTTCTAACCTCCAGAATTGTGTAAAAATACATTTTTGTTGCTTAAGCCATACAGTCTGTGGTCTTTGTTGTGGCAGCCCTAGCAAATTAAAACATACAGGTGTCCCCAGAAGCAGAGCCTCACCACCTTTTCATACACAGCTGAGACATTGCCTTGTAGATGTGATACTTTTGGCCAGAGAAAGGTTCAACTGGCTTCTCAACTCTTATGTTGATGTGATAATGTTGGCCGTATCTTTATTTTATTTTATTTTGTTAATGAAATTTCTTTTTATTCAATTTTGTGGTTCCCACAAGTAGATTATAAAAACAATAATTTGATTTAGAAATCTTTCCAGCTTCAGCAAGATTACTTTGTGGAGTCAGAGATAAATGACCAAAAGAAAACTTCACAAAATTAGTGTTTATATTTAATCTGGCAGTGAACTATAGTTTTTTTTTTTTAGCTGAACTTTTATTTATTTATTTATTTTTACCATTAAACAGTGGCCCTTTACTAATTTCTTCCTAACTTCCCTCCCCTTCCCCCTTTCCCACCTCTGGTGTCCTCAGTTCTATTCTCTCCTTTTGATAGTTCAAGGAATTATTATGACTGTTTTTATTTTTTTTTTAAATTTCAGCTCCCACTTATGAGAGAGGTCGTGTAATATTTCTCTTTCTGCACTTGATTTGTTTCATTTAACATAATTTTCTCTAAGTTTATCCATGTTGCTGTGAGTGGCAGAATTTCATTACTTTTTTATGACAGAGTAGTATTCCATTCTGTATATAGACCACATTTTCCTTATCCAGTCATCTGTCAATGGACATTTAGGTTGGTTCCAACTCTTAGCTATTGTAGATGAAGCTGTGATAAACATGGGAGTGCAGATATCCCTTTGACATGATGATTTCCATTTCTTTGGGTCTAGCAGTGTTTGCTTTATATATCTGGGTGCTCCAGTGTTGGGTGCATATATATTTATGATTGTTATGTCTTCTTCATGGTTAAATCCCTTTATCATTATATAGTGGCCTTCTTTGTCTCTTTTTATCCTTTTTGGTTTAAAGTCTATTTTATTTGATATAAGAATAGCCACTCCTGCTCATTTTCTGTTTCCATTTGCATGGTACATCTTTTCCCATCCCCTCACTATTAGTCTGTGTGTGTCTTTACAGGTGAGATGAGTCTCTAGAAAACAGCATATAATTGAGTCTAGGATTTTAGTCTGATCAGTCAGTCTGTGTCTTTTGAGCAGGGAGTTTAATTCATTTATATTTAGGGTTGTTATTGAAAGGTATTATCTTACTTCTGGCATTTTATTGATTTTTGTTTTGATGTCTTAAATATTTTTTGTTCTTTACTTCACCTTCTATTGTTTGTCTTTGATGTTTGTTGTTTTTTTGTGGTGGTAAGATTTAATTTCTTTCTCTTTCTCATTTGCATTTTGTTCTATCAGTGGGTTTTGTTCTTTTTTGTGTATTCATGGTAGTGATTATCGTTTTTTGGATTCCAGATGCAAGACTCCCTTGAGGACTTCTTGCAGGGCTCGTCATGTGGTGGTAACTCCTGGAGTTTTTATTTGTCTGGAAAATACAATATTTCTCTCTCATTTCTGAACAATAGCCTTGCTGGGTGTAGTATTCTTGGCTGGCATTTTTTTTTCTTTTGGTATTTTGGATATATCATCCCATTTTCTTCTGGCCTGTACAGTTTCTGTACAGTTTCTGTTAGTCTGATAGGGGCTTTCTTACTGGTGACTTGACACTTTTCTCTTGCTTCTTTTAGGATTCTCCTTTTGTCTTTGAACTTTGCCAGTTTGACTATAATGTGTCTCAGAGAGGATCTTTTTGGATTGAATCTTTCTGGGGATCTTTGAGCCACTTGGGTCTGAAGTTCCATGTCTCTCCCTATACCTGAGAAGTTATTCATTCTTATTTCATTGAATAAGTTTTCAATGTCTTTTCCTTTCTCCTTCTCTTCTGGAACACCCATGTTTCAAATGTTTGTGCTCTTAAGGTCATCTGCTAGCTCTATTAGTTTTCTTCACTTTTAAATTCTTTTTTCCTTTTTTTGTCTGCCTGGGTTATTTTGCAAAGACCATCTTGGCAGCCAGCAAAACCAGCTGCCCTGGGGTTCTGAGATGGGGGCTGTGGGCCACCAGTGCTGCCCCCATTCCCCCTCACAACAACATCTTAGTACGTACTCATTAGCCACATGTGTTTCGTATCCTTCACCAAATTTCTTTCTTTTTTTTTTTTTTTTTTTATTTCCTTCACCAAATTTCTGCTTAAATTTTTCTAATCCATTTTTAAGAGTTCTTTTTTTTTTTTTTTTTATTCCTTTTTGTCTTTTTTACTGACCGGTAACGGGATCGCAACCCTCAGTGTTGCGCCCGCACCACGCTCAGCCAGTGAGCGGGAACCGGTCTCCACATGGGATCTGAACCCTCGGCAGGAGCGCCGCCGCACTCCCAAGCGGTACACTCTCCAGTGCGCCACCGGGCTGGCCCTTAAGAGTTCTTTTTGTATTCAGGATGTTAATCTTTGAGTGTTAAATTTGTTCTTATCAATTGACTTTAAATTCAATTTGTGATGTTTTCCTTAGTTTCTATGTTGGGAAAATAATTTTCTACCTAAACATTAAATAAAAAAATAATAAAAAAGAAAAGCCATTCATTTGAGATGTTTGACTTGAAAGATTTTTACACCTTCTTTGTTTCTGCCTTCTCACCCAGTCATTTATTCCTTTGCCTTGTAAGCAGGAAAGTTGGGGTTGCAATGAAATATTTATGCCTTCAGTGATTTTCTTCATTCCTCATTTCTTTATATGCTTGACTTTTCTCAAGGGCTCGGACTGGATTAACTGCTTTACATGACGTAGGGACTAACTGTAGGATATGCTTTGTTGATGTTTCTTCTTTCTAGCATATTGGCTAGTGTTTCCTTTAAAATTTTTTTTAAATTTTATTTTTTATTAGCATATTCATAATTACGAATCATACTTATTCTTTGTCCCTTATCCAATCTCTCCCCATCCCCCTCTTCCCCCTAATAACCATAGATTTGTTCTCTCCTTCTGATAGATTAAGTGTTTCTCTCTTGATTTTTTGCTTAGATGATCCGTCCAGTACTGAGAGAGGTGTGTTCAGATCTCCCACTATTATCATATAGCAGATGCTTTTTCTATTACTCTGGAGTGTGCTTTGTGGAGAGAGAGGATCTCTTCTTTTTTTTGGTCTCTGCTGGTGACTCTCCTTGGGTCAATGCAGTTGAGAGTCTGGCGTGCCATCTGCATGGTGGCTGTGACTACTGCTGAAGTGACTAGCTGCTTTTGTGGCAGCCATAGCAATTGTAGTGGCTATAGTGGGCTACCCAAGTGGAAGTGGTGTTTTTGGTGTGCTCTTTACTTGCTTGCATCTGGGTTCAGTTTCCCCCAGCTCCATACCTCAGGGCCCTGGTGGGGCCCTGGGGTGGTGATGGCAGCGTGCCTAGTTGCGGCTAAGTTTGGCTTCTGGCTAGTGTTTCTATTGAAATCCTACTACATGTTTTGTTTCTATCCTACATGTAGATAGTGGAAAAAGAAAAATCAACAGAGAACTTGAAGGATGTTATTTCCATGAATGCCTCAGGAATGTCAGAGGTAAATTACCTACATTTGCTGCAAAATTTCATTATACAACTAAATTTTGGTGGGAAACAAATATTGCATATGTTTAGAATATTAAAATTATATGATATCTTAAAAAAGAAGACCGTCTTCAAGATCAGAAATTCTTTCTTCTGCTTATTCTAGCCTGTTGCTTAAGCTCTTGTGTTGTGCTTTTTATTTAGTTGAATGAACCTTTCAGTTCTATGAGTTCTACTACATTCTTTTTAAAGGTATTAATCTCTTTGTACATTTCTTCTTCACATCCTGGACTTTTTTTTTCTCATTTCATTATGTTGTCTAACTAAGTTTTCTCATATCTCAGTGAATTTCCTTAAGATTGTTGATCAGAATTCCTTTCCAGTCATTTCAAGGATTTCCTGCTGTATTGGGTCTGGCATTTGATAATTACTGTATTCTTTGTGTGGTGTCCTATTTTCTTGGATTTTCATATTTCTAGTTTATCTACGTTGATGTCTGGTTATCTGGTAGAGCAGTTGTTTCTTCTATTTCTCTGGAGTGAGATTTGAGGAGAGAGACTTCCTTTTCCTTTTTTGGTCTCCACTGGTGACTATCCTGTGTCAATGCAGTTGGGTTTCTGGTGGGCTGCCTGCATGGTGGCTGTGGCTTCTATTGTGGCATTGAGCCACTTTTGTGGCAGCTGTGGCTGTGGAGGTGTCTTTGGTGTGCCACCTGTGCAGAAGTGGCATTTTTGGTATACTCCCGCTTGCTGCTGGGTGGTGGGGGCTGTCCTCAGCTCCTGCCTAGGACTCCGGGTGTGCTCCTGCCTGCTGCTGGGTGGTGGGGGCTGCCCTTGGTTCCTGACTAGCAATGTTGGCAGTATCTTCAGCATGACTTGTAGAAGAGTAATCAGTGAATAAGCATCCTGACAAAGAGATAACATCCAAATGAAATGTTTGTTTTCACAGCAGCCCTCAATTGCCCATAGAAACAGTTCTTTTCATCATTTTTCTGACAAAGGAATATTATAGAGACAGAGTTAAAAAAATACTTCATTGTGTGAAGTAGCTTTAGTTCAGCTGCAGACCTAAACTCTCATCTCAGTGCTAAATTGGAATCAGCTATAGATGATTACAAATAAAAAGCTGTCATTGCTGAAGTATCTTATCTGCAACAAAAGACAAGAACAGGTATTTCTTAGTATTATTGTGTTTCAGCAAGTGGTTTATGTAGTTGGGCTCCTGAATGCCTTCCTGTGTCTTGTTAAATTCATTGTCTTTTTGGCCTCTATAAGAGAAAATCACTTCAAAAAGATAAACTCTGGGCAGTGCAATGACAAACTCCTGTACATAAACATCTTTTTTTATGAACCCATTAAATTTGCTCAGCAGATTAAAAACCATCACCATTCTCCATCCTCTTGTCTAAAGAATCTCTTATTTCAATTAACTTTATTCATCCTTGTTTTAAAATTTGATTTATTTTAAACTTATGTCAAACTTTTAATGAAATACCCATCATTCTTAATTTCATGTTAAATTTTGCCTCTGAACCTACTTGCAAGTGCAGAAAGAAAGAAAACACATCTGTTTGCAAAGAGAATATTGTAAGTAAAGAAAAACACTATATGACCTTGGGCAAGTTAAGTAATCTCCCTGTGCCTCAGTTTCCTTGAAAGTTAAATGGGAATGATAGAAGTAATTTCTTCATAGTCACGTATAAGGATTAAATCAAATATGCCATTATTAGCAAAGCATTTAGAATAGTAGCTGGTGCAAAGTAAGCACTACTTATGTGTTTTTAAAATAAAAAATAAGATAAACGTTAAGAAGATTTCTCAAGGAATGCATAGTTTTATCCAGTACCTAATTTTAAAAGACAGTTGTCATTGGGAGCTTCACCATATCTATAGGACAGTGAAAGGTAAGGTAAAAATGTTCTCTGATGACTTCCCTATTGCAAACACATTTATGGGATTCATGAAATGTTTTCTTGACTTATCCCTCAATAAACACTGAGAACAGAACGCCGAACTCAGGAAAAGCAATTTTGCAGCAGGTCAAGATAATATGTTCCGAATCTGCAATGTTCTGATGATCAGGCTTTAGCTCTAGATTATAAAGAAATTGATGGGCTCATTTCCTTCAAATAACCCTTCATAAATACCAGTTCCTTTATCTGGACGTTTTATAAGTTGTGCAGTGGAAGCATGGAGTTATAGTCTTCACTATAGTTTCACATGAAGATACTGCATCCTGCTGATAAAGCCAGTGCAGCATTTGCTGGTCAATAACAGACACACCGAGTTCATATCCTGGCTATGCCATTTGATAGCTGTGTGACTTCGGTCAAGTTATTCCACTTTGGATCCCTGGTTCTCCATCTGAGCATCTTCAATCTCATAATAGTGCTTTGACAATAAAGGCATTAGCACAGTAAGTGGTTATCAATTCAGGAGTGATGGCAAGTGGGGACTCTGCCTTTTGCTAGTTTGGTGACTGGGTTGAGCCTCAGGCTCCTCTTCTGCAAGTGGGAGTAGTAATGTGACCTTTCCTAGAAAGTTGTGTCAAGAATTAAATGCAAGCATGAAACATAGTGATTAACACTTCTGGTGTTTAATAAAGATTACCTGTTACTATGCTTTATTCAATTTTTTATGAAATGCTTCACATAATACATCTTAATTCACAGTTGGTGAAAATGGCAGATTTTTAAAAAAGATTTTTCAATACATTTTCACTAATAAAATGAACCTGGAGAAACTTATGTTGAGTGAAATAAGCAAAGCACAGAGGGATAAATACCAAATGTGCTCACTCATATGTGGGAACTAAGAGAGAAAGGAAGGAAAGACCACAGTGGTACGTTGGTCTTACAGAGGGAGGGAACATTCCTAGGGCTACAAAGTGGAGTGGGGGGGGGGCTAGGAGGAGGGAATGGAAGGTTGGGGGATAATTGGGTGGGGACATGGGGTACAAAAGTAATTTCTGGTAATGGGTATGCCCCCAGTATGAACCTGGCCCTCACATCATGGGCATGAGGGGTGACAATTAGGTTTTTATCTCATGAATATTCTTAATAAAAAAAAGAAAGAATGTAAACATATATATATCGTACTCTTTTTACAAAAATAAAAATAAAATAAAATAAAATACAAGTTATTTATATAAAATTTTATTATTATAGAAGCAATACTTGCACATTGTACAGGATTAGAAAATACATGCAAGCAAAAACACAAAATAAAAACATTACATTCCTATGGCACAGAGATTACCACAGTAACACCCCAGAGCATATCCACCTACATTTTTCTCTGAATATATGTGAGTAACAATGTATTTTTAACAATACAAGATCATACTGTATACAGTTTTATAATATGCTTTTTTTTTCAGTTGATTATCTTGGTCTTTATAGATCAATATATTTTATCTCATCTAATACCTAAACACAATGAAATATTCCCAAATGTCCCAATTATATTTTTTAATGGCTGATTTGTCCAAATCCTTATCTAGTACAGAACCACACAGGTGCTTATGTTTCAATAACTTTTTAAAATCAGTTCTATTTTGGTCTAATTTATGTACAGAAAAACGCAAAGATCTCAAGTGTACAGTTCAGTGAATTTTGACACATGTATAAACCTATGAAATCAACATGCAAATGAAGATTTAGAAAATTTTATCCCTTCCACAGTTTCTGCATGCTCCATTTCAGTCCATTGCACCCCTACAAGCAGCTACTCTTTGGATTTCTGTCACTACAACTTAGTTGTAAGTGTTCTTGAACTTCATATAAATGGAGTAATTCAGTATTTTATTCCTATGAGTCTAGCTTCTTTCCCTAAACATAATGTTTCTGAAATACATCCATGTTGTGTGTATTGTTAGTCCACTCCTTTT
>NW_007736883.1:29111-31160 GCF_000696425.1 Galeopterus variegatus
TTTTATTGCTTAAGTAGAAATACATTGTATCAATATACCAAGATTTGTTTACCCATTCTCTTGTTGGGGTGGTTTTCATAATGGTCCCCAAATTCTTTGACACTCCTCCCATTGAGGAGTGAGGTCTATGTCTCCAACCTTGAATCTAGGTTCTGTGGCTGCTTGACAATAGAAACTGGCAGCTTCTATTTCCTGTCTCTTGGGACACTTGGTCTGGAACAAGCCACCATACTGTGGGGAAGCCCATACACACTGTGGAGGGGCCCACATGAAGAGGCGCAGGTGGAAAGGAACTGTAGCCTCCAGCAGTATTCAATTACTTTAAAAAAATTCATTTTTCCAGTTTGATAATTTCAATTTTATCTTTTTAAGTTTTTGTATTCCTCACAAAATCCACCATCTTTTGATCCATTTAACCCATCTTTAAAAAAAAATTCTTTAACTTACTTATAATAGCAGTTGTTTTAAAGTCTACACCAGCAAATTTCAATATGTGAGTCATTAGTAGGTCTGTCTTTATTGAATTTTCTTCTATTGATTATGGGCCAATTTACCTGCTTCTTTAGATATCTTATGAACTTATTTTGCATGTCACTCATGGTGTTTCAAAGAATGGTGGAGAATGAAATATGACATTTTTTCTTTGTCTTCTCTTTTTTTCTCAGAATGTGTGGGAACTTTCTTCAATCAGCCAGCCAATGCAGAGTCTGTTCTTTTAGATTCTATTTACTTTGTATTGGGCCAGTGATGGACTGCAGCGGTGGTTAGTTGGGGCTATGTCTGATTTCTAATGTGATTTAGGAGATCTCACTTTGTACTTCAGCTCAACCTCCAACTTTCTTCACTACTGTTGCTATAACTGAGGGACAAATAAATCTCTTTCATCTCAGGATTTGAACTTGGAGGAGTTTGATTTGCAGCTCAGTGTTTTATGATTCACTTACGGATTTAACTTTAGCAGGGCCCTCGGATCTAAGCACCATGAAACGGCTAAAATTTGTTCTGCCTTCCAGCCCCACCATCACAACTATTTCTGCTACTTTCTCAGAAAAATTCCAGGGATGGAGGTGTGTTGGTCTGAGCAATTATTTTTGTATTTGAACAATTACATTTCCACTTTCTTTTGCTGGCCCATACTGTTGGCAAGGCCTGGCTGATTTCTGCTTATTCCTCCTTCTTCCATCTATGGCCAGATCACTCCCTGACACAACCACAGTTAGACTGGGCACTTGCCTAGAAGTGTGGAAGTGTCTGTGGCTCTTTGCTCATCTCTCTCTGAAATTTAGCTCATTGAGGCTTCTTTGCATCCACTGCTCTTTTATAGCTTTTAGAAAAGTGTTTTATTTATTTATTTTTATTTCTTGTTGTTAAATTGGGAACTGATGGTCTTTCATACTTCTACATCTTAACCAGAAACAGAACTACCCCAATAATTTTAAAGTATTTATTCCTTTCCAGTTACGAATGTTGGCTGGGATCAGTTGTGAGCTTTATAAGGTTTGTATTATGGAATTCCTTTAAATATGAAGCAGAGAGCAGAAGGGTGTTGGCTATTCATTTGGAAGCACCAAATCTACCAAGTATTAGTTCTGCGATTCTCTGCATGCTTTTCAAAAGGGAGAAAATGATTGACAGTAAGATATTAACAGACCTAGGCAAAGGACACAAATCTCTTTTAAAAAATTTATTGTATTTAATAATATAGAAATGTATTATGATAAACTCTTGAAAACAAAAATGTTCTTAACTACCTGATTTAGAAAATTCAAAACTATCATAAGAGATGTAGAAAAGAAAGTAAGGAAAAAACTTAGATCATGATGAGAAATGAGTTTTGAGCTTGCTTTCAGTCTTTCATAACAGGGTCTGTCAAAAAAATGAATGACAGTTACATATTTAACAAGTTACACAATATTTAAAAAGATCATTGCACCCTAAAATAATTATGTAAAGTTAAGGTTTGATTAAAATGTTTACATCAATGGTGTTTTGTAGACTGCTTAATTGTGTTTTTTTTGATTCCTTAAAAAGATCAACAAAATTTGCAAA
>NW_007736883.1:32140-33222 GCF_000696425.1 Galeopterus variegatus
AAAACTGAATGAACCTGTCAGTTGCCATGGGAACGTTATATCCATCTTTTATCACTTTGGGTGCACTTCGGTCCTAGCACCCTCCTTGGAACATACAGTGGGGTGTAGCAAATCAAAGATTGCTTCCATCACCCCTGGGTGTCCCGACCCGCGGGATCCTGGGATCTGATCATCCCACATAAAAATGGGCTTCAGGCCTTTCTTGAGTCCTACCTTGACACATGTGTAAGACATTTAAACTGTCTCATCATCTGAGTGCGTATATGAAATATGAGCAGTTTTTTGTATATCAATTGTATTTCAGTAAAGCTGCGAAAAATAAACTCTTTCAGCATCAAGTTTCTTACAATAAAATAGGCTTACTACTACCAATACTTAACTCACTGCTAGGGATAGTGAAGATGGTAGGTATAAACTTTGAAAAATGTAGAGAGCTAAGCATATTGAAATATAAGGAGACTTCATAGGGCTTTTGGATTCGGATGCAACACAATGATTATATCACCCATCTGCAAACACTATTCTATGTAAACAAAGGTTTTAGGTGATTGTATTAATAGATTTGGCTATTTCACATTCTTAGATTTAAAGGGAAGTTCTTCTCCTTTCATGAGAAGACACTGAATGTGAGAGCAAATACAAAGAGATAAAGGGAAGAAATTTGATCTGGTCAAGATTTGGTCAAAGTTTTTGGTAAAGTAAGATAGTTTAATTTATGCTTTAAATAACTGAAAACTATGGAAGGATTTTAAGAGAGGAGTTCATATTCTCTAGTTNTGGAGACTCTGCAGCATTCCTTCTTTTGAAGGGCAGCTTCCATGGCCTTCAAGTATCTGGGTCAGTGCTTCTCCACCAATGACACAGCCTATCTGCGCAGAGGATCCTCAGGCAAGTTCTTCAGGAAGCTCAACCTGGGTCCAAGATGAAGGCAATTCTACTATTATGGCCCTTATGTTCCTATGCCTGTATGGAGCAGCACCTGCCATTCTGCTTATGTTACGTGCTGTGGAGAAGGCAGGTAAAAACTGAATGAACCTGTCAGTTGCCATGGGAACGTTATATCCATCTTTTATCACTTTGGG
>NW_007736883.1:34840-35901 GCF_000696425.1 Galeopterus variegatus
ATGCTTTAAATAACTGAAAACTATGGAAGGATTTTAAGAGAGGAGTTCATATTCTCTAGTTGTTTCCCCCTAAGACATAAATATTCCTCTTATTTGTCTTTCTTCTGTGCCACATCTCTTCTTTCTGTATCCTTTAGTAAAGGCATTTTAGAGCTGTATTAAATATGTTCAAATTATATTTAATATTGACAGAAGTTTGATATTGTTATTTCTTGATATTTGTACATTTATCCATCTAATTAAAATACATCTCTAAAAGTCATCATTGTAAGCTTGCACTGAAATACATTTATTTTGCAATCTGCTTAGCAACATGTAATGTTATAATATTAAAGGGAAAAGTGGGTGGACATCCATTCACCCTATTGACTACCTAAGGAAGTATTTTATATCCTCCATCTCCTAATAAGTTAAACTCTGAAATGTATACTGAAATAGATTCAGGTACTGAAGACAATAATATCTACATGTTTTCCACCTCTTGTAACCTGGTCTCTGTCTAAAAGTTCAAGGTATTACTGTGACTATTGTTTCTTTCTTTGTCTCTGTCTCTATTGTTTGTTTTTTATGGATCCAGCTCCTGGTTATGAGTGAGAACAAGCCGTATTTCTCTTTCTGTACCTGGGGAGAGGGAGAGGGGCTAATGAGGAATTGGTCAATGGACACAAAGAATAATTGGATATTGTAATGATGAATAAGCTAATTATTCTGATCTAACCATCACACATTGTACAAAATTATTGAAAATCCATGTTGTACCCCACATGTATGTATAATAAATTATCTTAAAATAAATAAATAAATAAAATTTACAAAAACAAACAAAAAAATAATGTTGATCAATATTTACTACAAGAGGCTAGTGAAAGAACAGCAGGTTTCTGATCATACCGTAATTTACTAAGCATGGAGAGTTAAATAGGACTCAAATACGATTTATGTTTATAATAAAATTACTAGCAAAATACTAATAATACAGGTTTGGAAGGTATATGTGAAGTAATATGTTTGAACTTTTTTAGAAACACCGTTCATCTTTCAATTTGCCAAAAGTATTATAG
>NW_007736883.1:37515-39027 GCF_000696425.1 Galeopterus variegatus
GATAACAATAACAGCATTTGATAGAATTTTACACTTTGCAAAGCACTTTTCCTATGTGCCATGATTTCATTTTATCTTCACAGCCACCCAGGGAATAGTTAAGTATATAATTATTATACCCAACACATATATGAAAAACTTGATTCTTAGAAACGTTGAATGCATTAACAAGATCATGTAGCTGGTGAATGGTAGAGCAAGTGTTTTAGGGCTTCTGACTCCTATGGTCTTTCCAAACTATACTATACTTTTAAAGGAAATCAATGATAAATTCTGAAAAACAAGGAAAAATAATTGCTCTATCACTATGTTTTTTGATTCTAGATTTCTATATTTTGTTTCTTTAAATTTTATTAATGTAGCAGATAAGCAAGGTAGATAACTTTGGAAGATAATAAATAGAGGGTCATGTCAATTCCCTGTTAAAAATGAGCTTAATGAGTCTGTAAGAGTATTATTCAGAAAGGTAACTCATGATAACCCATTTTTATTTATTATAAGTATATAACAGCTCAATTATTTCTTCTTATGCTTGTCAAAAAGATTTTCTAGAGTTTTTGAAGTTTCTTTCTCCACAATCTCCTATGAAATATGTCCTAAAGTTTTAACACAAAGGAAGATGGGGGCTTTTAGTTCAGGTGTGAATTTTAATTTCATGAGTTGCTTAACAGATTACAAATAAAATTTCTCTGTAGCCAGAATCAAAGACAAAGGTTTTCTTTGCCATGGTTTCAGCTTAATTTGAAAATGATTTGGATGAAGAAGATAAAGGCTTATAGTGTAGGGCTTGTTTAGCTCTAAACGCTATTGCCTGGAACCTCTTGAAATATTTGCACCAGCCTTGTAAGTGTCCCCTTGCTCACCAGCAGTGTCAGGCCAAGGTCATTTCCTATGCAGAGCTGTCATGGCCTGCACAGCTCTGTTCTCTTTTATGTGCAGAGCATGTTCTCACTTGAGATTTTCTACCATTCCTTTACGTCTTCTCTTGTCATTCTTCTTTTCTGAAATTTATTGAAGTTTTGATTTCCTGCCATGGTAATGGGTTATCTTTTATGACTGTGTAGATGAATGCTTTCATTTGGGGAAATTCTACACCATTCCTGTTGGCCTCTGGATAACAGCTTAGAAGCTCTATTCATCGAGTTTCTTAACTGTGTCAATAGTTTAGGACACCTTGTCATCTATATTACAGGGTTTGACGGTGTTTTCAATTCCTACAATACAGGTTTGGAATGTTATTGAGATGAACAGCTCAGCAAGTTTTACAATTGGGTACAGAAGAGGATGACATCTGTAATTACAAAGGTCGGCAGGAAAGGGAGGATGGGACAGTTCAGTTTATGCAGCGTTGTACTCTGGTATCATGACGGTAAAAATTTGGAGCTGAAAGTTATCATCTAGTGACTCTAATCATAGTGATTTGCAACTGGGGAGTTTTTTTATTGCCTATGGTGGTGTTAAATGATTATATAAATGGTAAATGTTTCCAGGGACATTTGGCAATGTCTTGAG
>NW_007736883.1:39787-42519 GCF_000696425.1 Galeopterus variegatus
GTGGTGTTAAATGATTATATAAATGGTAAATGTTTCCAGGGACATTTGGCAATGTCTTGAGACATTTTTGGTTGTCACAACTGGAGGGGGCATGCTACTGGTATCTAGTGGGTAGAGGCAAGGGACGCTGCAAAACATCCTACTACACACAGGAAACCCCCATGACAGAATTATCCAGTCTAAAGTGTCAATAGTGCCAAGCTTGAGAAACCCTGAAGATCAGCTTTATTTTAATACTACTATTTTATTACATTATAAATGGTGCTCTTCATAGTACTTTTCAGTATCTGACATTTTTCTTGTTTGTTTATTTTTCCTTGTATGTTCCCACCTTGCCTGTGTTGGCCACTTCCTTTCCTTCATCACACTGGACAGTGCGCTAAACAAGAATTTCTTGACCACTGTTAGTTCCACTGCTGTTGTTTCTTTTAAACAGAAGAGGAAACTGAGGCCAAAAGTGAGCCAAAAGTTTACAGTACAACATGATGGCTGTAAGTACCATGATTTTGGTATCTTAATGTTACCCAAACTCCAAAGGTCTGTTTGCTCACCGCTCAATAGCCAATAATCGAGAGACAGGTGTTGGTGTAAGGAAAGGAAACCTTTAATCAGGAAGCCGGCAGCCTGGGGAAATGGTGGACTCATGTCTCAAAGACCATCTCCCCTTTTCCCAGACTTGCCAAAGAGTTTTATAGGGACAGGTGATTCACGGTGACCTAAGCAGGGACGTGCAGGAAAACAGCAGATAAACATTAAAGAACTTCTCGAATGGGAGCTGATTCATGGTGACCATCCTTCATGAAGTCAGGTCATGGATTCAGTCCCCGTTAACCTCGAAAAGATCTAGTTAGTAAGCTAGTAAAGAATGGCCACCTGGGTTAATAATTTCTTCTATAATTATTCTGTGTACCTTGTGAGCAAAAGTTATTATGTTGTAGCAATCATGTGAGCAAGAATCATTGTATTCTAATGTCCAGCTGCAAGCTATGCAGTTCAGGTTGCAAGAGTAAAAAGCTTTTTAATTTAGAAGTTTAACAAAATGGAGTTGCTTCTGTTCAGCCTGTTATATTAATATACAAGTCAGTGTCCCTTCCTACTGGTATTTTGAATCAGTTTAAGCAAGGCAGTTTGGGACACTGGTTGGTTATTAAATATCCAAGTAAACCAGACAATTTCTCTACTGTATTCCTCATGTTTCAAGAGACTTATATTTCTTAGCAATATTTTCCTGATAGCATTAAATTAGGTGCCTGGTACAAAAGAACTATACCCAGTTCTCCAGTTTATGTCTCTGGAAAACATTATGTCCTTTTCGTGGTGGTAGAAAAAAATAACATTTGGAAAATTAAGACTTCACAACAACCATAGAATATGTAAATATTTATTCTCATAAATTCTAGTTTGCTCTAAGCAATGTGTAGAAACAGTTAATATATCTTGTCATTCTTTTTGTCTTTTTCAGTTTAATTAGGCATCATCTATGCTAATGAACTTCAGTTTGACCTTGAATTTTGGTGACCCCCGCCCCTACTTCACGGTGAATTCTTGGAATCTCACCAATGTCTATCTTGATTAAAATTCCTAGAAAATAATTTTTTTCCTTTCCCATGTGATGTATGTAAGTATAAGGGGTGAGTAGCCAGCAATGGGCTCTTTTTGAATCAGCCAATGAGGTACTGTTTAACACCTTCACAGTGGAATCAGCCAGTAAGATACAACTTAACCCTTTCTAAAAAACAGAACAAAAGCACTATGGGATCCAACCGTCCTTCTGGATAAAACATGTCTGTTTTAATTTACACATATATTTTATATTATATGTGCTTAGTGTTTTGTGACTTGTAAAGTATTTTCATTCTTAATCTTTATAATACTCTTTTCAGGTACACTGCCAAAGCTTTCCTAATTCAGTGAGCTTTCTTCTACATCATGCAAATTTATCTCTGAGTAGCCAACAACCAGACTGTAAGCTTTTGTAAGGCTGGAAGCACATTTTATACTTCTTTGCATCACATCAGTGCTCTTAATAGGAAAAAGTAAATGTGTTTTTGTTGATATATCCATTGTTAAAATTTAGTACAGGGGAACTCAAAATACCTAGTCATCATGCCAGATTTGGCAAGCTCTTTTAGAATTAAGCAAATTCCAAATTTTAAGAACCCCAATCAATCAATTCCCAATGTGTGTTTAAAGACGGAAAACCTAGAAAGTTGTTATAAAATATGTCTCTCCATGCCTGCTTAAAATTCAACTTTCTTTCAATTCCTAAAACCTGGTCGGCTGCTTGTAATGTTGAAGCTAAAATCACAGAGAAATCTCCCTGTTTTTTATAAATAAAAAGAAAAGCAGGAATTGGCTGCCATCTAGGCTCTCCAGGAATTGCTTTATTATGTCTTTTAAAAATTTTATAAGAACATATAAATGTATGAAGAGACAGTTAATCTGGAAACAACAAGTAGAGGTCCAATGTTGCTAGTTTTTTCATTATCATCTAGTGTTTTTGAATAGATGAAATTTTTAGCCACTTAAAATATTTCACCACATTTGAGAGGCAGCACAGTGTCAAAGGCCATTGTTTTGGAGTAAGATGACATTGATCTGAGTCCTCTTTCGGTATTTAATATTTGTCTCAGTCTCAGTGATTCATGATAATTATACCTCTTCACACATTATAAAAATCAAATGAGATAATCTAAATGATTGTACTGTGTCAATTGAAAAGCATTAAAAAA
>NW_007736883.1:43155-44806 GCF_000696425.1 Galeopterus variegatus
AAAAAACCTTAGCTATTACTACTTGGAAATTTGTAGGAATGGTAAAAAAATGCTTTTCATAGATTATTCCAGTTACTATTGCTGCATATCAAATTACCCCAAAACTGCATGATGTAAAACAACCACCACTTTATTTGCCTACACTTTCGTGGTTCAGGAATTTGGAAATGGCCTTGACCGGGCAGCTCTTGTGTGGGGTCTCTTAGTAGTTGCAATCAGATACTGGTGTTGGCTGTGGTCATCTAAAAGTTTGACTAGGTGGTATGTCCAAGATGGCGTACTCACATGGCTGGGAGTTGAAGCTGGTGATTATCTAGGACCGTAGCTGGAGCTGTGGGTGAGAGCTTCTTACCTTCTCCAGTACGGTGGTCTCAGGGTGGTCATTTATTAAGTGAAGGCTCAATTCCCCTGGAGTGAGCATCCCAAGAGGACCAGATGGAAGTTGCATCATCTTTCTTTTCCCAGCCTTGGAAGTCATTCAGCATCATGTCCCCTGCATCCTTATAGTTATAAGCAAGTCACTAATATATAAGGAGTGAGGGGATAGACCCCATCTCTTGATGGGAAGAGTGTCAATGATATTGTAGACATATTTGAAAACCACCTCTGGTCATCAGAAAACTCATGGTAGAGAGAGAAATAAAAGAGCAGTGCTTTGGAAAATGAGTTAGATCATATATTTACGAACTCTTTTAAGAACATTTTCTGTTTCTAGTTATATTCTGTACCAACATCATTGTGCTGTGGTTTGGTGATAGTGATGGTGGGGAGATGGTTCCCAATTTTTACAGAAATCCATCTGGCTCTTTGTGAAAATTCTCTATGTTCTGCTATTTAAGGGGATGACCTCTCCCTGAATATCTTTTTTTTACCACTTGACAGGATGCACAATATTTCCCTGTAAACTTGCATTTCATTAATTTATTTGAACTCTGATGGCTTTCCATCCTCAGACATTCTCTAATCAATAGACAAATATTCTTAACCTTTCAGCAGTTTAATAACCTTATGACTTGATTCTATTATTAGCATGTATCCCTTTCAGTGGCCAATTATCCCAGTAGACGATTAGGCATTATCTCAAGCATCCCAGGTGGGGATTTTCCCAGCCTGCTTTGTGGCAGTCCCCCAGGTACTTCACAATCACATTTTCTCTGTCTGGCACTCCTATAAGCTGACTTCCAGGTGCAGCTTACTCTTCCAGAGAAGGATTAGCTTATTTGCATCCATATGTGCTTTGTCATGTAGAAGGATTGGCAGAGAAAATTGCTGGTGCTATAATTTCCTGCCCCCAGGTAAAGCAAAACCTCTCACTGTGAAGTCCAGGGGGCATATTTTGAGTAGGCCACCTGCCAGAGACAGAAAGAGAGCTCTGCTGTGGCATTGTTCCCAGCAAAAAAGCATGTATTTTCTGTAACAGCCTCAGAATTTCCAGAATTGGGTTTAGGAAATTGATAGAAATGATGATCCTCAGAAGAAATAAGTCAATAGTTGTGTTGTTTCATAGAAGACCCAGGAGAATACAGCTAGCATGTCAGTGACATGAGATCTGGGGAATATGTTTTTGTGGTGGTGGTTGTTAAATCCATCTCCTTTGGTCAGCCCCTTTGTTAGAGTTTTACTGGCTTTCGAGAGCGCCTTCTCCTGTGAT
>NW_007736883.1:45234-51232 GCF_000696425.1 Galeopterus variegatus
TCCTTTGGTCAGCCCCTTTGTTAGAGTTTTACTGGCTTTCGAGAGCGCCTTCTCCTGTGATACATGGTAGCAGGTTCTCACAATATTTCAGAAGACACACACCCACAATGATGAACTGGCTGGGTGGATTTCCACAGTGTCTGGCAAGAAAGGAAAGATTTAAGAATGCTGATCCTGTCACAAAACAATGTTAGCTACCTTATATTGATTACCAAAAATGATCATAATGGGCACTCTCCAACATTACTTACTAACCATGGTGAAAAGCCAATTATTGTGGCAGAAAGGTTTCGGACATTAAAACAGTATCGGGTTTGATTTGAAATTCTTGTCACTCCTGGCTGTGGGGCCTCGAACAAGTCATGCTAATCTCTAAGACGTGGTGTCCTCAAGTATAAATTGGAGATGATATTAAATGACTTACAGGGTCATTGTGAATATTAAGCGGTGCGGTCTATGTGAAGTACAGTGGTGGTGGTCAATTAGATGCTGGTTAATCAACCAGTCATATGATCACATGATTCCTGATTGTGTCAGAGGATGAAGTGTGGCTGGAAATGACCATTAATATCTGACTCAGTAGAAACGTTAATTTTAAATTATAACCCTGGTTGTTTGGATTAAATAAAATTTACTGTCTCACATTTTAAACATCAAAGCAATTGATCTGAGAATAATTTTATTCCTTATTGAATTAGTCAGGATTTGGTCAGGAGAATGGAAATCCCTCTAGGTATTCCAAGCTGGATGGGAATTGATACAGGCAGTTATTAGATGCTTTCAAAATGAAAGAAAGGGCCAAGGGAGAAAATAGCAGGAATTTTAAGGCACCTCTGCCAATAAATCCATTTGCATGCCTCCCTGAAGTTGGTGACATGTGGGAGGACATTCTGAAAGGCCTGGCAAATCGTCACATCTGCCACTTGCTCAAACCCTTACTCTGCCCGCCATGGCTGCATAAGAATTATTGGCTCTGTTTCTTTTCCTCCTTCCAAATCTCTGTGGAATGCCCCTCACTTTGGTTTGATGAAAATTGATAAGGATTTTTTGGAAAAATTTTGTACATGAATTAGCACCTGTTTGAGAATAACTTTGCAGACTTGAACATGGTATATTATAGATATTTTTGCAAAAAATGATAGTCCTCTTTTGCACTCTGAGTTTCTGCCTTTTGAAGAATCCAATAAGGAAACACCAGACTGAATTTTTAAAATATAGATGAACACAAATTCGTTTTTAATTACACACTCTTCAAATTACTGCTTTGTAGTTGACAGTGAGTGGCTACCCAAAGCTTTGCTCCGAGTGGGGTACCTGAGAAAGCACAGTGTGCTCACCAGGCCAAGCCGCTGGCCTCTTTTGAAGGATGGATTCTCTGGATCTATAGCTTCTGGGCTCACTTTTACTGAAAAATTGTTAGGTAATCAGTGTTGAGCTAACAACTCAAATTCAGCAGCATATGAGAACTGCATCTCAATCCATGCCGATAGTTTAATTAATTGACAATACAGTGCCATTTCATTTAGAAGAAAGAGAGAGCAATCCATAAGAAAATTCTACCATGTTAGGTTATTTTCCATTTAGGAAGTGCTCTCTGCCTGTGGGGTTACAGGGAGGCGAGACATGGAATTGATAGATATTTTCTTTTATACTTTGATGAAAAAGACTTTATTATGTCACTTGCGCTAAGCTTTGAGTGTTTGAAAAATGACTGCTTTAAGGATAGAAGCCCTTAGTGGAAAATTCTGTACCCATGTTAGACAAAGCCCCCTCCTTTTTAAGCATCCCAGGGTGTTTATGATGGAATTCTTCTGTGTTCTTGTTCACTTAAACACAATGCATACCCACTGTGTTCTCCCTGATCCTCAAGGAGACTGTCCCTTTCTCCATTTCCTTATTTCCTTATTGTACCTGAAGTGTCCCCCTCACAAAAGAAAACAGACCTTTGTCATTGGAAACTGTTGTTGTCCTTGGGTATAATTAGACTAGAAGTAGTGATTGTAAATGAAGTTTTGAACCAATGGAAAAATGTGGACCCTTTTCAGATTTTTGTCTTTGTTTTAAAACATCTGTTTATTAAAATATGTTTATTGCAGCACTATTTACCATACCCAAGAGTTGGAACCAGCCCAAATGCCCATCGTCAGATGAGTGGATATGGAAAATGTGGTAGGTATATCTTCTACACAATGGAATTCTACTCTGCTATGGAAACGAATGAAGTACTACCATTCACAGCAACATGGATGGACTTAGAAAAAATTATATTAAGTGAAATAAGTCGGGCCCAGAAAGAGAAATACCACATGTTCTCACTTATTTGTGGGAGCTAAAAATAAATAAATAAATAAATAAATACACAAACAAAGGCAGGGGGCGGGGAAAGAGGACACAGCAATCACAATTGCTTGAACTTCTTAAGACAAGTGAAGAGATAGGATGTTGATGGGTGGGAGGGGTGAGGGAGGAATCAGTAAAGGCACGAAAATCAACTACATTGTATATTGATAAAAAAAAAATTGTAACTAGTAATACCAAAAAAAACAAAAACAAAACACAAACAAGAAACCAAAAAACCAAACATAACATCTGAATCCATTTTTAAATCCCTATTAATCAGCACTTCTTTCCAGCCCTGCCCTGATTGCTGACCCTGAGCTGGCAGTAGAAGTTAAGTCCTTATGTGAGAGTGATTTAATGTTACTTCTGCATGGATAATGCACAGAATCATGGATAAAGACAAAGAAATGGAAATCTGAAGGCACCCTCAAAACAGAAGTTAAAATTGTTAAAATTATTATTGGTAGGTAATGTTGTATGTGTATTTATTTCCAGTCCTAGGTAAAATAGAGGCAGCTGGCATTCTGTGAAGGGTAGATGTGCATATACATAAGGCAACGAAATGAATTAATCTCAAAATTGTATATATAGAAAACTAATCTGGGGATCCATTTTAGTTTGGTGAGCAAGGCAGGGAGGCTGTGAGCCTTTAAGGAGTTATCACTGGTGGGGTGGACAATGCTGTGGATCCCCTACCCACATCCAAGTCCCTCCCTCAGCAAATCTTTCCTGACTTCTCCAAGCAAGGATCCCCATGTGCTTACCTGTGCTTAACTCCGTCCCTGCTATCAAGCCTCTCTCTGTGTGGTTTGGATTCCTCCTAAATCCAAAAGGCCCCCGAGAGAAAGTGTGTCTCGTGCTGAGCACAGTGCCTGACTTCCAGAAGGTACTCCAATACCACTTTTACTAAACTTGACTGAATTTCAGGAGTGACTCCTGTAGAAGATTAGAGAACTGTACTCCAGTTCTCACATCTGTTATCTCTTCATAGCCAGGAGCTGTACAAAAAAGTACTTTAATGATTTTCACATTTGAACAATCCATGACCGTGGTGTCTAACTCTGGAAAGCACTCTTTCACATTTTCAGTGTCTGCACGTGGCTTTCCTAAGGCGAAGCATATCTTTTTTGAGTCAATGTAAGGTTCAGAGGAAATGTGTGGATGAAGGGCAGGGGATTGCCCACGTTTGCTGAGGACCTGATTGTGTATTGAATGCTTTATTTAAGATCATATACTAGGGAAGAGGTTTACTGAGTCGGAAATTGCCGAGCATGTGTTTTAGTCCACTTGTTTCTAGGTGTGTAATGGGCTAGGGCAAGGGAAGAAAAGAGCTTTCCTAGGACCAAAGATTTATATGAGTATTTGGCAGGAGACATGCTACTTGGCATGGTCTTTGGGAGACATGAATGGGAAGCTCTTTTATACGGAGGTGTAGGAATGGGGCTGGTGAGAGGAGGAGAACCTAGTGTAACAGACACCCCGTGTGTAATATTTGCCTTGTAAGCTACTGGATGTAGATAAATGGAGCAGGCATTTGTTATGATGGATATATAAAACATAATTCTTGTCTTTAAGGTAGTGGATGAGAGACAGAAAATGCGTTTAAGTATCTGTGCTCTAAGTTCTATTTCTTTGCTTTTACGTATTGTAGCAGTTTGCAGGTGCATTCCCACAGCTTACAGAGCTAGCTTTATCTTTCCCTCTCTTACCCTGGTTACCTCTTCATACTTATTAATAATTCAGATGCATTGCTTAACAACAGGTTCCCCAATATCTGGACATTCAGCCTTTTGGAAAAATAGAGAACAGTTGAAAGCTGAGAAAATTTGATGCCAGCAATTTTGCATTTTGCCTATTTCACTGCTGTGTGTTGATATCTGAGCCTCTGTGCCTTCCTAGTTGGAAACTTTAGGGCACATAAATAATTTAGATTTAGATACTTACTTGAGATCCCATCTCTATGCAGAGTGTACTGAAGAGCGATCTGAACACATAGAATTATGTCTTATTCTTTAAATCTTGTCATAATAGCCCTGTATCCTCTTCTCATAGGAGACAATCAGTGCTTGATTCTCCGTGGGACAGAAATGACAGTACACTTTTCTGACCATTGCCCTCGTCTTGTCCTGGAACTGGAATTAGAAGGTCATTAATTTAGAGTGTTTATTTGCCTTTTAAAGGATTAGTAAGGTTTATTTATATACCTCACAGAATCGCACATGCAGAGTGACTCAGCAAACAGAAATATCTTCACGTTATTAAAGAAATATCCTCAAGTTAGTAAGATGTATTACTCAGGGTTCTCCAGGAAAACAGAACCAATAGGATAAATATATATAAATATATATGTAAATATATTTATTTATATAAATATATGTAGAAATATTTATATATCTATATATATATATGTACGAGAGATTTATTATGAGAGATTGGCTCACATGATTACGGAGCCTGAGAAGTTCCACAATCTGCCGTCTGCAAGCTGGAGGCCCGGGGAAGCTGATGGAGCAGTTTCACAATGAGTCTGACGGCCTGAGAACTGGGAACACTGATGTCTGAAAGCAGGAGAAGATGAATGTCTCAACTCAAGAAGAGAGAGCAAATTTGCTCTTCCTCTGCCTTTTTTGGTCTATTCAGACCCTCAACATACTGAATAATTTCCACTGGCATTGGTGAGGGTGATCTTCATTACTCTGTCTACAGATCCAAATGATAATCTTTTCTGGAAGCACCCTCACAAACACAACCAGAAATAATGTTTTACCAGCTCTATGGATATCCTTAAGCACAGTCAAGTTGACCCGTACAATTAACCATTACATAGGGAATATTTTGAATATCATAAATTGTTTTATTCAATGGGAAAGCCAATTAGGAGTGTAATACATGGTGTTCAGGAAGTGATGATGACACAGGACATATTTGTTGAAATTCCCTGAAGTATAGTCACAGACATGTCAATGTTTTCACCGGTCTTTGTTTACTGTTTGCATGAGATATATGGTATAACTATCGACTAAAATGTATTTTCACTTTGTGTTGGAAAATCAAATATTCCCTACCATCAAGAGTAAACTTTCTCATAAACTTTTTTTAGTATTCCTTTTTTAAAAAATTGTGATATAATTAATTATACATTTCTGTGGAGTACAGAGTTGAATATCATTACCTGTGTGCAATATGTGATGTTTGAATCAGGATGATTAGTATATTCAATATTATACAATGTAATGTTTTCATGGCCCTCTACCAATTCTTCCTTTACCCTCTACTCTCTCCCCTTTTCCCACCTCTGGTAACCCCAATTTTGTTCTCTCCTTTTGGAAGTTCAATGTATTATTGTGATTGTTGTATCTCTTTCTTTCTTTCTTTCTTAAAAAAAATTATTTGTTTATTTTTTAGCTCCCACTTATGAGTGAGGACATATGGTATTTCTCTATCTGTGCCTGGCTTATTTCACTTAGCATGATTTTCTCTAAGTTCATCCACGTTCTGCAAATGGCAGTATTTCATTCCTTTTTATGGCAAAATAGTATTCTACCATGTATGTAAACCACATTTTCCTTATCCACTCATTCACTGATGGTTCTAAGTAGAGCTGTGATAAACATGGGGGTGCAGGTATCCCTTCAACATGATGATTTCCATTCCTTTG
>NW_007736883.1:52032-59314 GCF_000696425.1 Galeopterus variegatus
GGGTCATATTCATAAAGTCTTTGCCCAGACCTACTTCCTGAAGTGTTTCCCCAATATTTTCCTTTAGGAGTTTTAGATTTTTTATAGTCAGGTACTATGTTTAAGTCTCTAATCCATTTTGAGTTGATTTTTATGTATGGCAAGAAAGACAGGTCTAATTTCATTGTTCTTCATATGGATGTCTGGTTTTCCCAGCAGCATTCACCAGAAGAGGTAGTGTTTTCCCCAATGTATGTTCTTGAAGATCAGTTGGCTGTAAGTTTGTGGGTTGATTTCTGGGTTCTCTATTCTGTTCCATTGGTCTGTGTGTTTGTTTTCATGCCAGTTTTGATTACTAAAGCTTTGTAATATAATATGAAGTCAGTTAGTGTTATGCCTCTGGTTTAATTTTTTGTTGCTCAGAATTCCTTTGTCTATTTGTGGTCTTTTGTTGTTCCACATGAATGTTAGTATTGTTTTTTCTATTTCTGTGAAGAATGTCATTGGTATATTGATGGGGATTGCATTCAATCTGTAGAATGCTTTGGGTAGTGTGGATATTTAAACAATATTAATTCTTCCAATCCAAGAGCATGGAATGTCTTTCCATCTTTTTGTTTTCTCTTTAATTTTATTCAGCAGAGATCTTTCACCTCTTTGGTTAAATTGATTCTTAGGAGGTTTTTTTTTTTTTGTTACTATTGTAATTGGGCTTACTTTCTTGATTTCTTTTTCTGCTAGTTTGTTGTTGGAGTATAAAAATGCTACTGATTTTTGTGTGTTGATTTTGTATCCTGCAACTTTACTGAAATCATTTATCAGCTCTAAAAGTTTTTGATAGAGTCTTTAGGTTTGTCTGTATATAGGATCAAGTCATCTGCAAACAGGGACAGTTTGACTTCACCTTTTCCAATCTGTATGCTCTTTATTTCTTTCTCCTGCTTGATTGCTCTTGCTAGTACTTCCAATATCATGTTACATTGAAGTAGGGAGAATGGGCATCCTTGTCTTTTTCCCATTCTTAAGAGGAAAGCTTTCAGCTTTTCCACATTCAGGATGATATTGTCAGTGGGTTTGTTGTATATGGCTTTTATTGTGTTGAGATATTTTCCTTCTATACCTAATTTGCTGAGAATCTTTGTCATGAAGGAATGTTGAATTTTTGTCAAATGCATTTTCTGTATCTATTGAGATAATCATATATTTTTGTCCTTGATTTTGTTGATGTGGTGTATCACATTTATTGACTTGTGTATGTTGAACCATCCTTGCATCCCTGGGATGAATTCCACTTGATAATGGTGTATAATTTTTTTGATGTGTTGCTGTATTCTGTTTGCTAATATTTTATTGAGGATTTTTGCATGTATGTTCATCAGAGATATTTGCCTATAGTTTTCTTTTTTTGTTGTATCTTTGTCTGGTTTTGGTATCAGGGTGATACTGGCTTCAGAGAATGTTTGGGAGAGTGGTCTGTGGAATAATTTGAAGAGAATTGTTAATAATTCCTCTTTAATAGTTTGGTAGGATTCAGTAGTAAAGCCATCTAGTCCTGGGCTTTTCTTTGTTGGGAGACTGCTGATGACTGCTTCAACCTTGTTGCTTGTTACTGGTGTGTTCAGGGTTTCTATATCTTCTTAGTTCAGTCCTGGTAGTTTGTATGTGTCCAAAAATTTATCCATTTCTTCCAAGTTTTTAAATTTGTTGGTGTATAGGTGTTCTGCTTGTTACTGGTGTGTTCAGGGTTTCTATTTCTTCTTAGTTCAGTCCTGGTAGTTCGTATGTGTCCAAAAATTTATCCATTTCTTCCAAGTTTTTAAATTTGTTGGTGTATAGGTGTTTATAATAGTCTCTAATTATTCTTTGTATTTCTGTGGCATTGGTTGTAATGTCTCCTTTTTGATTTCTAATTTTTGTTATTTGGGTTTTTTCTCTTCTTTTTTTTAGTTAACCTTGGTGAGGAGATAGAGCTACTGGAATTTTTATATACTCTAGGTGGGAGCATAAATTGGCACAACCACTTTGAAAAACTGTTTGGCAAGATCTACTAAGCTAAACACATGCCCACTCTTTAGCCCGGCAATTTTATTGTGAGGTATATAGCCAACTGACATGCCTATTCATATTCACCAAAAGACACCTACTAGAATGCCTATAGCAGAAGTATTTGTAATATCCCCAAACAGAAACCACCTAAATTTCTATCAATAGTTAAATAAATAAATACTCTTAAAGTGAAATACCATATAATAATTAGAATAAACTATTGTTCAATAATGAGAATAAATAAATAAACATCAGGAATAGATCTATGATAGTATTGAGTAAAACAAATTATGTGAAATATACATTAAGGAAAATTTTTTAAAAAAGGCAAACTAATCTATGATTTTAGAAGTCAGGAAATTGCTTAACCTGCCTGGCATGATGGTAACTAGGAGGGGGAGGCTAGTGACTAGGAGATGCCGGTAATGCTGTAGATTTTGATCTGAGTGGTGGTTACATGTGGGTTTTCACTTGTAAAAATTCATTAACCAATACACTTTTTCTTTGTTTTTTAATTTTTTATATTTTTTCTTATTTTACATTTTTTGGTCAGTCTACCAGTACACATTTTACTTGTTGACTTTTGTATATTATACTTCAATTGACCATTTTACTTAATAAAAGTGAATATGAGCCTAATGCTGCCCATCCTCCTTGTGTTATTAATCTCAAAATAACTGGATAAAATAGTTTACTTTCCCTTATACTTGTATTAAATTGCTTTTAGTGATTGGATGAGAAAAGATATTTGAAAGAACTTAGGGGGCACAAAACATGATTTGATTAAATTACCCTTTAATCAGAGTGATTGATTAATAATATTCCCATATTAGGAGTGAGATCTTTTCATATTAAGATGAAAAGTGGTAATGTCTGCAATAAAAATTCCAAAGTGTTTAAGAATAAGTTAAAACAACATGGTTTGACAAGTTTTGGAGAGATGAATAAACATGCTTTCACAAAAGACAGAAAAGCAAATAATTTAGAATAATCTTAAGACAACAGACAATGCATATTTCTGGTTCATAATAGTTTGATTTATATTGTATATAATACTTATCAATGGGATAAATATTTGCTAAGCAAAATAAAGTGCATCAAGTTGAAGCGAATGAGCTATCAACTTTGTTTTAAAATAATCCTAAAAATTTGAGAGAAGGATAATTAGTGGTTAGACTTGAAGATACAGGAGAAATATGATAAAGCCAACATAAAGAAGCAATAAAATAGGTGACAGTAGAACATTTTATACAGCAAGTATTGCTTTGTGGCGAGACAAAGCAAAACAAAACAAAACAAAGCCCCAAACACCTTCATATGATATAAATTCAAGAGAATGTGAGAGAACAAGCTTGAAGTTTTAGTTTCCAAATCTGGCTTAAAAATATAGATTCCTGGGCTCCACGTCAAGCCTACTGAATTAATAAAAAATCTCTTCAGGTGGTTCTAATTATCAGGAGGGTTAAGCATAAGTGGGCTAAAGAAACCTGAGATTGTCCAGGGTCAACCCTCTTGGGCCCCACTCTAAAGGGTGAGATTGCAGACTGAAATCCTAAAAACAGCCTTCAGTGCCTCACCCCCAAAGAATGGGGAGTATGGGAATCTCAGACCCCACAATCAGGCCATTTGGGGGAATATTTTGGAACAGAGAGGGATTCCTGGGCTGCTAAAATAATAATTAACTCAATGAGGACAACAAATGTGTCTTTTCCAGTGTACCTCTGGTGCATATCAGGGTGCTTAGTGATGCACTGGGGATAGTAAATGCATTGAATTTGATGCATTATTAGTCTACTTTTTCCCCCTGTTTATTGTGGGTGCTGCCCAGGCCAAATCTCAAGCAGAGAACTTAATTTGATGGAAACTCTCATGGCTAATAAGAAGTCTGTAATGCAGGAATTAACTTCAAAATGAATCCCTTTATACTGCAGGACATTGGTTGAATTTGAATCCAGGAGATGACTATTTCTATCACACCGTTACAAACACAAACTTATTTTGGGTGTGGTAAGGATGCCATGGGGAAGCGAGATCTAGAATGTGAGATACAGGAAAACAGGAAAATATAACTACGTTATCAGCTTTCCTACCATTTGGTTACTATAACTTTATAGTATATTTTGAAGTCAGGAAGTATGATGCTACTGGGTTGGGTAGCAAACAACAGCTAATATCCCCGAATCCAGGAGAAGTTCAAACTCATCTTTTTTCAATAGTATCAAATAGGATGTTTATATAAGGTCAGACATATGGTTTTAAAACAAAAGCCATTTATGATGCTACTGGGTTGGGTAGCAAACAACAGCTAATATCCCCGAATCCAGGAGAAGTTCAAACTCATCTTTTTTTAATAGTATCAAATAGGATGTTTATATAAGGTCAGACATATGGTTTTAAAACAAAAGCCATTTCTGCTCAACTTTAATTAAAATAGAAGAAATTCACCTGAGAGAGGCTTCTCACAAAAACAATCAGGAAGCAAATTTCACAAGCAAAGGTGGTAATCTTGAAATGTCATTTATTTGTTCAAAGAAGAATTACATTTTATAGCTCAGCTTTAGGAGGAATTCCAATATGACTCAAGTGTTATTAAAACACTTAAATGAAAGGATTCTTAATGCTGTGACTAGTTTTTAATTGGGACCTTAATAAATACCCTCCAATGTAAACAGGGAATCATTTCAGTTCAAGAGTATTTTAGCTTCCATCAAGAAATAGCAAATGGATTCATAGAAACTTTTGTACTTTACTAAAGTAATTTTGTGCAAAAAATAATAGGTACCAGCCTTGCACAATATTCTTTGTACCTTGCAGCATACAGGAAGACATCTGATTTAGAGTCGAAGAGCATTACATTTTGGATAAGATAGCCAACTGTATAAACACATTGTTTCTGCAAATTTCACACTGCCTTGTTATTCTGGCACCTGCTGCACAAAGGAAGAGGAAAGCTGAAGGAAACAAAACTCAGCACAAAACAGAGCTACTTCTGAAGTGGAGTCTGCTGAGATGTACAGAGATGAGACACAAAAGAGGAAGACAAGACAGTTTTTATGTGTTCCTTAAATGTGTAGAAAATTGAATATAATAAAATTTTATTTTATTGTATTGTATTCAATTGAGAAGAAATGAACAAGGTGAAGTGAAATTTCAGAGGAAATCAAAAAGATTTTGATTGAGTTTAGTTCACAGACCCTTAGAGCTAGAACAAGCTTTGTAGAATCCCAATCTCNGTTATCAGCTTTCCTACCATTTGGTTACTATAACTTTATAGTATATTTTGAAGTCAGGAAGTATGATGCTACTGGGTTGGGTAGCAAACAACAGCTAATATCCCCGAATCCAGGAGAAGTTCAAACTCATCTTTTTTTAATAGTATCAAATAGGATGTTTATATAAGGTCAGACATATGGTTTTAAAACAAAAGCCATTTCTGCTCAACTTTAATTAAAATAGAAGAAATTCACCTGAGAGAGGCTTCTCACAAAAACAATCAGGAAGCAAATTTCACAAGCAAAGGTGGTAATCTTGAAATGTCATTTATTTGTTCAAAGAAGAATTACATTTTATAGCTCAGCTTTAGGAGGAATTCCAATATGACTCAAGTGTTATTAAAACACTTAAATGAAAGGATTCTTAATGCTGTGACTAGTTTTTAATTGGGACCTTAATAAATACCCTCCAATGTAAACAGGGAATCATTTCAGTTCAAGAGTATTTTAGCTTCCATCAAGAAATAGCAAATGGAGTCATAGAAACTTTTGTACTTTACTAAAGTAATTTTGTGCAAAAAATAATAGGTACCAGCCTTGCACAATATTCTTTGTACCTTGCAGCATACAGGAAGACATCTGATTTAGAGTCGAAGAGCATTACATTTTGGATAAGATAGCCAACTGTATAAACACATTGTTTCTGCAAATTTCACACTGCCTTGTTATTCTGGCACCTGCTGCACAAAGGAAGAGGAAAGCTGAAGGAAACAAAACTCAGCACAAAACAGAGCTACTTCTGAAGTGGAGTCTGCTGAGATGTACAGAGATGAGACACAAAAGAGGAAGACAAGACAGTTTTTATGTGTTCCTTAAATGTGTAGAAAATTGAATATAATAAAATTTTATTTTATTGTATTGTATTCAATTGAGAAGAAATGAACAAGGTGAAGTGAAATTTCAGAGGAAATCAAAAAGATTTTGATTGAGTTTAGTTCACAGACCCTTAGAGCTAGAACAAGCTTTGTAGAATCCCAATCTCGTCATTGCACACCTAAGGAAAATTAGACTCAGAGAGGTATTTATATAATGTCAGTGCATACCATTCACATGATCGCTGGCAGAGTTCTTTCGAAAACTCTCACTTCCTTTATAAACTAAATGCCCACTTTATAAATAAAATGCCCACTTCATTTATTTGCTTACGTGGTTTTCATTCCTGGAGGAAAGATGAAAGAATTGTATTCACAAAACATTTGAATGATTTTGAAAGAGTGAAATGTTAGATGTCAGAGCTCTCCCTTGAGCAATAGGGAGTTCCCTAGTGAACGCCGAGCATCAAGTCTTAGCCACTAGTGAGGGAGGTTTCCATCCTGGAGCCAGCCTTGGTAGCAGAGAAATGCATCTGCTGGTTCCCCAGAGACTACACTATCTCACTCATCATGCAACTTGTAAAGATGGAATCTGCGGGCCTTGCTGGAATGCTGGAGATCTTGCAGTATAGACTGGTAGTGGAAACCTTTCTGAGAATGTTCCCTAGAGCCAGAGGTTGCAGGTTTTATTTCCATGTGTCCAGCATCCACCTGTGGAGTTGGTTTGAGTTCCTGGAGTCCTGAAGATTCTGCCCCAGGGCAGCCAGGTCACTGAGAAAAGCACAGGCTTAGAGTCAGAACATCCTAGGTCTGAATCTTACCAGAGGACTATCCTTGTGACCACAAGCAGACACCGAGCTCTCTGGCTCTCTGTTTATTGTGAGGAAAAAATGACATGCGGCATATAATGTGCTCAGCAATGTCCTTCTCTGCCAAACACAGAGGAGTCAAACAGTAAATTTGCATTAGTTTCCCTTGAATTCCTGAAGATATTTCTTTAACTTGGTGCAGAATCTGATAGCTTTAATTTTTGTCTTGGTTACCTAATTTGCCCACTGGGAATTGAGAACATTCAAAATGCTCTTGCATCACTCATATAAAATGTGTGATGAGCAATTTCTTTGAAAACGGAGAACATTATTAGTCATTATATAAATAATTTTTTTTTTTTTT
>NW_007736884.1:0-2776 GCF_000696425.1 Galeopterus variegatus
CAAATAAATTCACTCACACACACACACAAAAAAAAAAAAACGGGGGGGGGGAAGAAGATATAACAACTACAATTTCTTTGAAGGTGTTTCAACAAGCAAACGGGAAGGACATTCTTGGGTGGGAGTGGGGAGAGGGAAGAGGGAGGGAGGTTTCGGTGATGGGTCATAATAATCAACCACATTGTATAGTGACAAAATTTTTTAAAAATTTTAAAAACAATTTAAAAAAAAGAAAAAAAGAAAATGAGTAAAGTGTGCATGAGGGAGTTAGGGAAAAGAAGTAACGTTCTTTCAGCCTTCAACCAACTGGTGGAAGTCTGGTAGTCTTGCTTACCTCCCTCAAAAAGTTGCAAGTTAATATTGTGCATGGTATGAGTGGTGTGTGTGAATTGTATACTTATATTAAGAACTGCATAATTTTTCAATACACGGATTTGACAAGGTGCTAGATAGACAATGACTGCACCTTAGTTGTGATCCTGAAACTCTCAGAGACGCATAAATCAGTTAAGAGACAACTAAAGTTAATTTTCAAAAGTTTTAAATTTAATTGGTTTCTTGAGATGAGGACTTCTCCCAAAAGAAAATAATTAACCTATTTAGAAACACATTTCCATTACTAAAATTGTATAAGATTTCTCTTTTTAAGTGAGTATTAATATTTGCATTTGTCCAGGTTGCATGGAACATATATAAGGCTTTTTTGTATGTTCTTTGTTTCTCCTGTCTTGGCATATGTTGCAGTTATTAGGTTGTTGAGAAAAATTCATAAGCCCCAATATAACACTTAGAAAACCAGTAGATAATTGATTTCTGTGTTTCCTGGAGTATAACTGGTGCTCATCTAAATACATAACTATCTACCTTCACCTTTTCATTTTGACAAGTTTCTAAATATATACTTCTAGGGCCGGCCCGGTGGTGCACTGGAGAGTGCGCCGCTTGGGAGTGCGGCGGCGCTCCCACCAAGGGTTCGGATCCCATGTGGAGACCGGTTCCCACTCACTGGCTGAGCGTGGTGTGGGCGCAACACCGAGGGTTGCAATCCCGTTGCCGGTCCCCGGTACAGGCGCGACACCTAGGGTTGCGATCCCGTTACTGGTCAGTAAAAAAGACAAAAAGGAAAAAAAACATAAATATATACCTCTAACTTTTAATTTTGAAAAATTTAGAACTTATATGAAAGTATGAAAGACTTGAAACAAAACTGATTACCCAAAGACAAATATTAGTATTCTTCCATAGTTATGTGCATGTACTCTATTTTATCTATTTATATCTACCTGTTATCTATCTATCTATCAATTATCTATCTAAACTTTATGCTAAACCATTTGAAAGAAAAATGAAGATATTATCGCACCTCACTTGTAAGTACTTCAGCATTCATCTCACAAAAATAAGGATATTTTCTTATGTAACCATGTTACTGTTAGTAAGCTTAAGAAAACTAACATTAATTCAATAATGTTATGTAAAAAACTCTATTTTTAATTTTCTCAAATGTTCCCCAAATGTCTTTAATAAACCCTTTTTTCCAAGATTTGGTCATTTGATCTTTTGGCTGTATGCCTCTCCTTTTTCCTTTTCTAAAAATTTAGGACAAATCCCCAAGTTCTTTGTTCTTTCATGACATTGAATTTTTCAATGCTCCAAGCCAATTTTCCTTACAAACATCCTGCAATCTTGATTATGTCAGTTTCTTCATGATTAGATTCTTGTTAAATATTTTTGGCAAGAATACTACAGAAGTGTAATGCTATACTTAATATTTTACATCAAAAGACATATAATGTTGGTTTGCCCCATTATTGGTTTAAAATGGTGACTGCCTATCTTTCCGTTTAAATGAATATTTTTCCTTAGTAATTAGTAAGTGATTTGTGGGTTAATAACTTTAATATCCTGTTCCCTAACAATATTTCACCAAACGATTTTATCACTGATTTATTAGCCTGGCCTAAATCAATTCTTACATTGTGTGCTGCATTCATTCACTAGTATTTTTATTTAAAGAATAATTATTTCCACTTTCCTTTCATTATTTACTCCTTTTTTAAATCTCTTGAGCTAACTTAAAATATAAACTTTTTAAAAGCAGAGACTCCTTCTACTCTTCTGTACCCTCTTCTCTTTTGTGTCTTACTGTATGTCCTAGATGCACTCAAAAATATAAACTAGATTGAAAGGCGTGGGTCAGAGAAATCACGATTTTGCTCCATGTCGCTTATAAAATTTAATAATAATAATGAGTGCTTCCATTACTGAGAATTAACCATATACTTGAAATTGGGCTGAACACTTTAAATGCATTATATCTTTAAATTTTGACAACAATTCTACAAAGTAAGCATTATTCCTAACCCTGTTTTACATAAGATATAACTGAGGCCCAGAGAACTTAATCATCTCACAGAAGGTTACTGTATTAGTCTGTTTCTGTTGCTTATAACAAAATACTCGACACTGGGTAGATTTTTTTATGTTATCTTTTTATTATTATTATACGCATATTATTACAAATTGTTGTTTTTTTTTTCTTTATGCCCTTTACCCAACCTATTCCTCCCCAAACCCCTCCTACTTCCCCACCATCTCTAGTATCCTTAGGTTTGTTTTCTCCCTTCAAAAGTTCATCATATTGTTTTGGTCTTTTCTCTTTTTTTTCTTTTTCTTTCTTTCTTTTCTTTCTTTCTTTCTTTCCTTTCCTTCCTTCCTTCCTACCTTCCTTCCTCCCTCCCTCCCTCCCTCCCTCCCTCCCTCCCTCTTTCACTCT
>NW_007736884.1:2786-29341 GCF_000696425.1 Galeopterus variegatus
CCCTCCCTCCCTCCCTCCCTCCCTCCCTCCCTCCCTCTTTCACTCTTTCTCTCTTTCTCAGTACCCACCAACAAGTGAGAACATGTGATATTTCTCTTTCCTTGTCTGACTTATTTCACTTAACATAATTTCCCCCAGACTCATCCATATTGCTGCAAATGACAGAATTTCATTCTTATTTATGGCTGAGTAGTATTCCATTGTGTATATATATACCATTTTCTTTATCTAGTCATCCATCGACAGACACTTAGGTTGGTTCCATATTTTGGCTATAGTAAATAGAACTGTGGTGAACATGGGCATGCAGGTATCCCTTCAACATGATGATTTCCATTTCTTTGGATCTATGCCCAGTACTGGGATTGCTGGATCATAGGGTAGTTCTACCTGTAGTTGTTTGAGGAACCTCCACAATGTTTTCCAAAATGGCTGTACTAATTTATAGTCCCACCAGTGCTGTAGAAGAGTCCCTCTTTCCTTGCATCCTTGCTAGGATTTGTTGTTCTTGGTCTTTTTAATAATGGCCAGTCTAACTGGGGTGAGATGATATGCCAATGTGGCTTTGATTTGCATTTCTCTGATGACTAGTGATGTTGAACATTTTTTCATATACCAGTAGACCATTTGTATGTCTTCCTTTGAAAAATGTCTATTTGTCTCCTTTGCCCATTTTTGATTTGGATTATTTTTTTTTAATTTTTATTTATTGTTTTTACTGTATAGTTGTTTAAGTTCTTTATATATTCTGGATATTAATCCCTTGTCAATGTATAGTTTGCAAATATTTCCTCCCAATCCATATGTTGTCTTTATGCTCGGTTGATTGTTTCCTTTGCTGTGCAGAAGCTTTTTAGTTTGATATAATCCCATTTGTTTATTTTTCCTTTTGTTGCTTGTGATTTTGGGGTCTTATTCATAAAGTCTTTGCCCAGTCCTACTTCCTGGAGTGCTTCCCCTATGTTTTCCTTTACTAATTTTACAGTTTTGGGTCTTAAATTTAAGTCTTTAACCCATTTTGAGTTGATTTTGGCATACAATGAGAGGTGCAGATCCAGTTTTACTCTTCTGCATATAGAAGTCCAATTTTCCAAGCACCATTTATTGAAGAGGCAGTCTTTTCCCTAATATATGTTCTTGATACCTTTGTCAAGATCAGTTTGCTGTAAGTATGTGGGTTGACTCCAGGTTTTCTATTCTGTTCTATTGAGCCAAATGTCTGGTTTATGCCAGTTCCATGCTGTTTTGGTTACAATAGCTTTGCAATAAAATTTGAAGTTCGGTAGTGTTATGCCTACAGCTATTTTTTTTTCCCCCCTCAGGATTGCTTTGGCTACCCATGTTCTTCTGTAGTTCCCTAACAATGTAAGAATTGTTTTTCCCATTTCTATGAAGAATGACACTGGCATTTTGATGGTGATTGCATTGACTTTGTACATTGCTTTGGGTAGAATAGACATTTTCACAATGTTAATTTTTCCCATCCAAGAGCATGGTATGTCTTTCCATCTTTTTGTGTGGTGTTTAATTCCTTTTAACAATGATTTGTAGTTCTCATTGTAGAGATCTTTCACCTCCTTGATTGAGTTGATTCCTAGGTGTTTTATTTTTTTGGCAACTATTCTAAATGGGCTCGCTTTCTTTATTTCTTTTTCTGCTAGTTTGTTACTGGAGGATAAGAATGCTATTGATTTGGGGGTGATAATTTTGTATCCTGGAACATTACTGAAATTGTTGATCAGCTCTAAGAGTTTTTAGTAGAGTCTATAGGTTTTCTCTGTATAAGATCATGTTGTCTGCAAACAGGGATAGTTTGGCTTCATCTTTTCCAATCTGGATGCCCTTTATTTCTTTCTCTTGCCTGATTGCTCTGGCTAGTACTTCAAATAGTATTTCAAAAAGGAGTGGTGAGAATGGGAATCCTTGTCTTCTTCCTATTCTTAAGAGAAAAACTTTCAACTTTTCCCCATTTAGGATGATATTGGTAATCAGTTTGGCATAAATAGCTTTCATTGTGTTGAGATACTTTCCTTCCATATCTAATCTGCTGAGAGTCTTTATCATGAAGGGTTGTTTGATTTTGTCAAATGCTTATTCTCCATCTATTGAGATAATCTTATAGTTTTTGTTCTTGATACAGTTGATGTGGTGAATCAAATTTATTGACTTGCATATGTTCAATCATCTTTGCATCCCTGGAATGAATCCTTCTTGTTCATGGTGTATAATTTTTTTGGATGTGTTGGTGTGTTCTGATAGCTAATATTTTGTTGAGGATTTTTACATCAATGTTCGCCAATGATATTGGCCCATAATTTTTGTTGTTGTTGTTGTATCTTTGGTTTTGATATCAGGCCTCACAGAATGAGTTTGGGAGAATGGCTTCTGTTTCAATTTTATGGAAAATTTTGAAGAGACGTGGCATTAATTCTTCTTTAAATGTTTGATAAAATTCATCTGTAAAGCAATTTGGTCCTGGGCTTTACTTTGTTGGAAGATAGCTGATTACTGCCTCAAACTCTTTGCTCGTTATTTCTGTTCAGGTTTTCTATTTCTTCTTGGTTCAGTCTTGGAAGTTTGCATTTGTCCAGAAATTTATCCATTTCCTCCAGGTTTTCATATTTATTGGCATATAGTTGTTTATAATAATCTCTGATGATTCTTCTTATTTCTGTGGTATCAGTTGTAATGTTTCCCTTTTCATTTCTGATTTTCATTATTTGGGTCCTCTTTTTTGTTAACTATTTTATTTATCTTCTCGAAAAACCAACTTTTTGTCTCATTGATCTATTGTATCATTTTGGTGGGTCTCTATTTCACTTAGTTCTGCCCTGATCTTAATCATTTCTTTCCATCTACTAGTTTTAGGATTGGATTGCTGTTGTTTTACCAGTTCTTTTATGTGCAGTGTTAGGTCATTTATTTGAAGTTTTTCCATTCTTTGATGTAAGCATTTGCATCAATAAACTTCTGTCTTAGTACTGATTTGCAGTATCCCACATGTTTTGGCATGATGTATCTTTATTTTCATTAGTTCCAAGAAATTTTTTGATTTCCTGTCTAATTTCTTCTTGGACCCACAGGTCACTGAGGAGTCTGTTGTTTAGTTTCCATGGACTTGTACAGTTTCCAGAATTTTTATTGTTATTGATTTCCAGTTTTAATCCATTTTGGTCTGAAAAGATCCTTGGAATGATTTCAATTGTTTTGAATTTGTTGAGATTTGATTTGTGACCTAACATGTGGTCTATCCTGGAGAATGTTCTGTGTGCTGATGAGAATGTGTATTATATTGTTATTGGATTGAATGTCCTGTAGGTGGCTGCCAAGTCCAATTGGTCGAAGGTGTAGTTTAAGACATGTGTTTCTGTGTTGACTTGTTGCCTGGAAGACCTGTCCAATGCTGAGAGGGGGTTGTTCAGGTCACTCACTATTATTGTATTAGGGTCTCCTTTTTTACATCTAAGAGTGTTTGCTTTACATATCTGGGTGCTCTGGTGTTGTGTGCATACGTATTAATCATTGTTATGTCTTCTAACTGGATAGATCCCTTTATCATTATATAATGGCCTTCTTTGTCTCTTTTTATCATTTTTGGTTTGAAGTCTGATGGAGTTTGGATGTGTTGTTCCCTCCAAAACTCATGTGAAAATTTGGTCCCCAATGTGGCAGTGTTGAAAACTGATTGAGTCATGGGGGCAAATCCCTCATGAATGGATTAATGCTGTCCCTGGGGGTGGGGGGATTAATGAGTGAGTTCTTGCTCTATTAGTTCCCATGGGAGCAGGTTGTTTAAAAGACACTGGCACCTCCTCTCCCTCTCTCTCTCTTGCTTCCCCTCTTGCTTCCTCTCGCCATGATCTGCTCATACCCGCCGGCTACCTGCTCCACTTTCCGCCATGAGTAGACACAGCCTGAGGCCCACACCAGATGGAGTTGTCCCAGAATCATAAGCCAAATAAACCTCTGTTGTTTATAAATTACCAAGTCTCAGGTAATTCTGTTATAGAAACACAAAATGGACTAATACAAAGTCTATTTTATCTGATATAAGGATAGCTACTCCTGCTCATTTTTGGTTTCCATTTGCATAGTATATTTTTTTACATCCCTTCACTTTGAGTCTGTGTGCATCTGTATAGTTGAGGTGGGTCTCTTGAAGACAGCATATAGTTGGGTCTAGCTTTTTAATCTAATCAGTCAGTCTGTGTCTTTTCAATGGGGAGTTTAATCCATTTATATTTAGGGTCGCTATTGACAGGGATTGCTTTACTCCTGACATTATATTGATTTTTAAGTGTTTTAAATATCATTTGTTCCTTTCTTTCCCTTTTATTTTTCACCTTCAATGTTACTTGGATTTTGAGGTGACATGATTTAGCTTCTTTCTCTTTCTCATTTGCATTTTGCTTTTAACGGTGGGTTTTGCTCTTTCTGGTAAACCTGTAATAGTGTTTATTGTTTTTCAGATTCTGGGTGCAGGACTCCCTTGAGTATTTCTTGCAGGGCTGGTCATGTGGTACTGAACTTCCATAATTTTTGCTTGGGAAATACACTATTTCTATCTCATTTCTGAAGGATAATTTTGCAGGATATAAAATTCTTGGCTGTCAATTTTTAACTTTTAGTATTTTGAATACATCATCCCATTTTTTTCTAGCTTGTAAGATTTCAGTTGAGAAGTCTGCTGTTAGCCTGATGGGAGCTCCCTTACAGTTGACTTGACACTTTTCTCTTACTTTTAGAATTTTCTCTTTGTCTTTGAGTTTTGCCAGTTTGACTACAATGTGTCTTGGAGAGGATCTTTTTGGATTGAATGTCTTTGGGGATCTTTGGGCTTCATGGATCTGAAGGTTTGCCTCTCTCTCTCTTCCCTGAAGGTTTCTGTTATTATTTTCTTGAATAGGTTTTCAATGCCTTTTCCTTTCTCCTCCCCTTCTGAAATACCCATGATTCAGATGTTTGTGTGCTTGTGGTTGTCTGTTAGCTCTCTTAGATTTTCTTCATTTAAATTTTTTTTCCTTTTTTTTGTCTGCCTGGGTTATTTCAAAAAGACCATCTTCTGAAATTCTTTCTTCTGCTTGCTCTAGCCTGCTGCTCAAGCTTTCTGTTCTGGTTTTTTTTTTCCTTTTTTTTTGTCTTTTTTCATGTCCGGCAACGGATCGCAACCCTCAGTGTCGCGCCCGTACCGGACCGGGACCGGCAACGGGATCGCAACCCTCAGTGTTGCACCCACACCTCGCTCAGCCAGTGAGCGGGAACCGGTCTGTATGTGGGATCCGAACCCTCAGCGGGAGCGCCGCCACGCTCTCAAGCGGCACACTGTAGCAGTGCGCCACCAGGCCGGCCTCTGTTCTGTTTTTATTTCCCTGAGTGAACACTTCAGTTTGAGGATTCTGCTACATTCTTTTTTAAGGTATTAATTTCTTTGCAAGTTTCCTCCTTCATGTTCTGCATATTTTTTCTTGTTTCATTGTGCTAATTGATTCTTCCCTTATCTCTTTCAGTTTTCTTAAGATCAGCACTCAGTTCTTTTTCAGACATCACAGGGTTTTCCTGCTCTATAGGGTCTGATCCTTGAGAATTACCATAGTCCTTCAGTGATGTCATATATTCTTGTTTATTTATACTTCTAGTATTTTTTCACTGATGTTTGGTCATCTGGCAGGACACTTGTTTCTTCTATTATTCTTGAGCGGGCTCTGAGTGGAAAGACTTCCTCCTCTATTTGTAGGCTCTGCTGGTGAATCTTCTTGTGTCAATGCAATTAAGTATGTGGTGGGTTGCCACAGTTCCCATTCAGTCAGTGGGTGTTCCTTCTCCAGGGCTTGGGGAGGGCTTGGGCCAGTGTCTGTAGTTGGGCTGGGTAATGGGAGTGGCACTCACCTGGGATGCCAACACGGTCATTCTGTGGGTGTGCCTTCTCTGGGGCTCAGGGCAGTTGTGGGCCAGTGCCTGAAGCTGGAGCTGGGTTTCAGGAGCAGTGCTCACCTGAGGTGCCCCAGAATTGGGTAATTTTTTTTTTTAGGGTTATAGATTTTTATTATATGGTAAAACTTGCATAACACAAAATTACCTAATTTTACCATTTTTAAGTTTACAGATCTGTAGGATTAAGTACACTCACATTGTCGTGCAACACCCTCACCACCACCTATCAGCAGAACTTTTTTATCTTCCACAACTGAAACTCTGTACCCATTAAATACTAACTTCCCATTCTCCCCTCCCCAGCCCAGAACAGAAAATATAATTTAAAAATACTTTTAAAATTTCAAATAGTTATGGTAATACAGTCGCTGATGTTTTCTATATATATAACAGTTTTATTCACATATAATTCACGTACCACAAAATTTACCTTTTTAAAGTATACAATTCAATGGTTTTTAGTTTATTCACAGAGTTGTGCAACCATCACCACTACTCAATATTAGAACATTTTCATTGTTCCACAAAGAAACCCGGTACCCATTAGCAGTCACTGCACATTCCTCCCACCCCGCAGCTCCTGTCAACCACTAATCTACTTTCTGTTTCTATAGATTTGCCTATTATGAAACATTTCATATAAGTAGAATCATACAATATATTGCCTTTTGTGTCTGGCTTCTTTCTCTTAGCATGTTTTTGAGGTTTCATTCGTATTGTAGCATGTATCAGCACTTCATCCTTTCTATTGCCTAATAATACTCCATTGCATGGCTATACCACATTTTGTTATCCATTCATGGGTTGATGGACATTTGGGCTGTTTCTACTTTTGGGCTATTTTGAATAACACTATGAACATTCACATACAAGTTTTAGTGTGGGATCTTCAAGAGGTTCATGAAAAGACTGTGCTACCTTTTAATTCTATCTTTCCATGAACTTTATGAAGTGCCTGCATATGTTTTCATTTCTCTTGGGTATATAGCTAGGAGTGGAACTTCTGGGACATAAAGGTAATTCTATTTTTTTTTTAATTTTTATTTTGTCAATATACAATGTAGTTGATTATTATGGCCCATCACCGAAACCTCAGAATTGGGTGATTTTTAAGAAAACAAAATTTATTGCTTATAATTTCCGAGGCTTGGAAATCAAAGTCCAGGGAACACATCTTGGTGGTAGCAGCAGTGACCCAGGGGTCTCACATAGCACAAAATGGCTGAGGAGAGATAGCAGAGACTAACCTCCTTATTCACTCTCTTTTTGAAGCCCTCAGAAGCATGCCCATGACCACAATTTTTAATCCGTTCATTATAGCATGGTCCTGCAATCTAATCACCTCTTCAAGGCCCCATCTTTCAATTACCATAATAGGATTTCCCACCATCAACAGTTACAGTGGGGATTACATTATGGAAGGGCACTCAATCCAAGACAGTTTTCTTAGCAGGGAATCGCTGATGACTACATCAACTCTTGAAATTTAGAATTCTATTTCCTGAGTCTGAATTAAAATCTAGGCAGAAAAGAATAATTATTCCAAGCAAAACAGCATATTTAGGGTTCTATGCAATTGAATGTTATGAAGGCCTCCTCAACAAAAAATCTATCTGAACAATGTTACAGAATATAGTTAAAGATGGGTTGGTCTGCTCTCTTCAAAAATATCCAGTAAATAATATGTCCCATTGACTAATGGTCAAAACGTTCACCAGGCATTTTACATACAGTATCTCTTTTAACCTCTGTATGACACCTCGACTAAGTTTTATTTGTTTCATGTCAACAAAAACAAGGATGTGGATCCAAATTCAATAGTTTGAAAGCACTGCCAGCCCGTCTTCCAAAGTGGCCATATCATTTTGCATTCCAAATAGCAATGAATAGCAATTCCAGTTTCTCTACATCCTTGCTGACATTTAGTGTTAGTGTTTTGGAGTTAGCAAATCTAATTGGCATACAGTGGTATTTCAATGCTGTTTTAATTTGCAATCCTATAATAACATATGATGCTAAGCATTTTTTTTTCATTTTTAAATTTTATTCTATTTTGGCAATATACAATGTGGTTTTTTATTGTGGCCCATTACCGAATCCTCCCTCCCTCATACCACTCCCCCCTCCCTCCCAACAACTTCATATCTGTTCACTTGTCATATCAACTTCAAGGAATTGTAATTGTTGTGTCTTCGTCTCTCTCCCCCAGTTTATTTGTGTATTTATTTATTTATTTATTTTTAGCTCCCACAAATAAGTGAGAACATGTAATATTTCTCTTTCTGTGCTTGACTTGTTTCACTTAATATAATTCTATTTAGGTCCATCCATGTTGCTGCAAATAGCAGTATTTCATTCTTTTCTTTTTATAGCAGAGTAGTATTCCATTGTGTAGATATACCACATTTTCTGTATCAACTCATCTGATGATGGACATTTGGGCTGGTTCCAACTCTTAGCTACTGTAAATAGGGCTGCAATGAACATTGGAAAACAGGTATACCTTTGACTTGATTTCCATTCCTCTCGGTATATTCCCAGCAGTGTGAAACCTGGTTCATATGGTAGATCTATCTGCAATTGTTTGAGGAACCCCCATACCATTTTCCATACGGCCTGCACCATTTTGCAGTCCCACCAACAATGTATGAGAGTTGCTTTATCTCTGCAACCTTGCCAGCATTTATCATTCACAGTCTTTTGGATATGAGCCATCGTAACTGGGGTAAGATGGTATCTCAAAGTGGTTTTGATTTGCATTTCAAGAGTGCTGAGTGATGTTGAGTAATTTGTTTTTTTATTGTAAAGTTGTTTGAGTTCCTTGTGTATTCTGGACGTTAATCCTTTGTCAGATGTATATTTTTCAAATATTATCTCCCACTCTGTTGGTTGACTTTAAACTCTGTTAATTGCTTCTTTTGCTGTACAGAAGCTTTTAACTTGGATATAATCCCATTTGTTTATTTTTCCTTTGGTTGCCCATGCTTTTGGGGTCAAATTCATGAAGTCTGTACCCAGTCCTACTTACTGAAGTGTCTCTCCTATGTTTTCTTTAAGAAGTTTTCTTATTTCAGGGGATATATTTAATTCTTTAACCCATTTTGAGTTCATTTTAGTATATGGTGAGAGGTATGGGTCTAGTTTCATTCTCTTGCATATTGATATCCAGTTATGCCAGTGTCATTTGCTGAAGAGGCAGTCTCTTCCCCAGTGTACAGGCTTAGTGCCTTTGTCAAAGATCAGATGGCTATAGGTGTGTGAGTTGATTTCTAGATTCTTTATTCTATTCCATTGATCAGTGTGGCTGTTTTTATGCCAGTACCATGCTGTTTTGGTTATTATAGCTTTGTAGTATAGTTTAAAGTTAGGTAGTATTATGCCTCCAGCTTTATGTTTTTTGCTCAGAATTGCTTTGGCTATGCATGGTCTTTTGTTATTCCATATAAACATCTGGATAGTTCTTTCCATTTCTGAGAAAAATGTCAATGGAATTTTGACAGGGATTGCATTGAATTTGTATATCACTTTTGGGTAGTATGGACATTTTCACAATGTTGATTCTTTCAATCCAAGAGCATGGGTTATCTTTCCATCTTCTTGTGTCCTCTTTAATTTCTCTCGCCAGTGGTTTATAGTTCTCATTACAGAGATTTTTCACATCCTTGGTTAACTCTATTCCTAAGTATTTTATTTTTTTGGTGGCTATTATAAATGGGCAAGCTTCCTTGATTTCTCTTTCTGCATATTCACTATTGGAGAATAGAAATGTTACTGATTTTTTGTGTGTTGATTTTGCATCCTGCTACTTTACTGAAATCATTTATCAACTGCAAGAGTTTTTTTGTAGAGGCTTTAGGCTATTTGATACATAGGATCACGTCACCTGCAAACAGGGACAGTTTGACTTCATCTTTTCCAATGTGGATGCCCTTTATTTCCTTCTCTTCTCTGATTGCTCTGGCAAGTACATCCAAAAGTATGTTGAGTAGGAGCAATGAGAGTGGGCATCCTTGTCTAGTTCCTGTTCTTAAAAGAAAAGCTTTCAGCTTTTCCCCATTCAGGATGATATTGGCAGTAGGTTTATCATATATGGCTTTAATTATGTTGAGATACTTTCCATCTATACGTAACTTGTAGAGAGTCTTTATCACAAATGAGTGTTGAATTTTAGGAAATGCTTTTTCAGCATCTACAGAGATGATCATATGGTCCTCGTGTTTTATTTTATTGATATGGTGTATCACATTTATTGATTTGCATATGTTGAACCAACCTTGCATCCCTGGCATGAAACCCACTTGGTTGTGGTGCATAATTCCGCATATGTGTTTCTGTACTCCGTTAGCTAGTATTTTATTGAGGATTTTTACATCTATATTCATCAAGGATATCGGCCTGTAGTTTTCTTTTTTAGTTGTATCTTAACCTGGTTTTGGTATCAGGATGATGTTTCCTTCACAGAATGATTTTTGGAGAATTGCCTCTGTTTCAGTCTTTTGGAATAGTTTGTAAAGAATTGGTGTCAATTACTCTTTGAATATTTGGTAGAATTCTGCTGTGAATCCATCTGGTTCTGAGCTTTTCTTTGTTGGGAGCCTTCTGATAACAGCTTCATCTCTTTTATTGTTATTGGTCTGTTCAGATTTTCTCTATCTTCTTGATAACAGCTTCAATCTCTTTTATTGTTATTGGTCTGTTCTGATTTTCTTCATCTTCTTGGCTCTGTTTTGGTAGTTTGTGTATGTCCAGAATTTATCCATTTCCTCCAGATTTTCAAATTTGTTGGCATATTGTTGTTTATAGTAATCTCAAATGATTCCTTGTATTTCAGAGTTATCAGTTGTAACATTACCTTTTTCATTTCTAATTTTTGTTACTTGACAAACTAATGGTGTGTCAATTTTATTTATCTTTTCAAAAAACCAACTTTTTGATTCACTGATCTTTTGTATAATTTGGGGGGATTTAATTTCATTAAGTTCTACTCTGATCTTAATGATCTCTTTCCATCTGCTAACTTTGGGTTTGGATTGTTCTTGTTTTTCTAATTCTTTAAGGTGAAGTATTAGGTTGTTCACTTGCCATCTTTCCATTTTTCTGAAGTAAGTATTTAAGGTGATAAATTTCCCCCTTAGTACTGCTTTTGCAGTATCCCACAGGTTTTGTATGATGTATCATTGTTTTCATTAATTTCAATAAATTTTTTGATTTCCTGTTTGATTTCTTGTTGGACCCATATGTTATTAAGTAGAATGCTGTTTAATTTCCATGTATTTGTATAGTTTCCAGAATTTTGTTTGTTATTGATTTCTAATTGTAATCCATCATGGTCTGAAAAAGTACATGGGATAATTACATTTTTTTTAAAATTTGGTGACACCTGATATGTGACCTAACATGTCATCTATCCTGGAGAATGATCCATGTGCTGATGAGAAGAATGAATATTTGGAGGTTGCTGGATGGAATGTTCTATAGATATCTGCCACGTCTAATTGGTCTAGAGTGTTGTTTAGATCTTGTGTTTCTCTGTTGATTTTTTGTTTAGATGATCTGTCCAATATTTCTAGTGGACTGTTCAGGTCCGCTGCTATTATGGTATTAGTATCTATTTCCTTCTTTAGGTCTAATAGAGTTTGCTTCTTAAATCTGGCTGCTCTGACATTGGGTGCATGTATATTTATGATTGTTATGTCTTCTTGATGGATCAATCCTTTTATAATTATGTAGGCCATCATTATCTCTTTATATGGTTTTTTGTTTAAAGTCTATTTTATCAGGTATAAGAATAGCTACTCCAGCTCATTTTTCATTTCTGTTTGCATGGTAAAACTTTTTCCATCCTTTCGCTTTTAGTCTATGTGAGTCTTTACAGGTGAAGTGGGTCTCTTGAAAGCAGCATATAGTTGGGTCTTCCTTTTTAATCCATTCTGCCAGTCTGTGTCTTTTGATTGGGAAATTTAATCCTTTTACATTAAGACTTGTTATTGAAAAGTGTTGACTTACTCTTAGCACTTTATTGATTTTTGTTTGGATGTCTTAAGTGTCTTTTGTTCCTTTATTTCTGATTTCCTGTTTGTCTTCTGTATTTGTTGGTGTCTTGGATTGTAGATAAACTTTTTTTTCTCTTCATTTTGGCATTTTTATTTTTCTACTGGGTTTTGATTTTTCTTGGGTTTTTATGGCAGTGGCAGTTATTTTTCAGGTACCAAACCCAGTACTCCATTGAGAATTTCTTGTAAAGGTGGTCATGTGGTAATGAAGTCCCACAGTTTTTGTTTGTCTGAGAAATACACTATTTGCCCTTCAATTCAGAAGGATAGCTTTGTGGGGTAGCGTATTCTTGGCTGGCAATCTCTGTCCTTAAGTATTTTGAATATATCATCCCATTCCTTTCTGGCTTTTAGGGCTTATGATGAAAACTCTGATGTTAGTCTGATTGTGCTCCCTTATAGGTGATTTGATGCTTCTCTCTTGCGGCTTTTAAGATTCTCTATTTGTCTTTGAGTTTTGACAATTTGACTGTAACATGTCTTGGGGAAGACCTTTTTGGGTTGAATACAGTTGGGAATCTTTGAGCTTCCTGCATCTGAAGATCTGTGTCTTTTCCTATACCTGGGAAGTTTTCTGCCACTATTTTGTTGAATATGTTTTCAATGCAATCTCCTTTTTCCTCCCCTTCTGGAATACCCATGACTCGGATATTTGAGTGCTTAAGGTTGTCTGATATCTCTCTTGGATTTTCTTCAATGTTTTTAATTCTTTTTTCTTTTTCTTTTATTTATTATTTATTATTATTATTATTATTGTCTGCCCATGTTATTTCAAACAGCCCATCTTCAAGGTCAGAAGTTTTCTCTTCTGCTTCTGCAAGCCTGCTGGTTAAACTCTCTGCTGTGTTTTTTATTTCTTTGAATGAATTCTTCAGCTCAGCAAGCTCTGCTACATTCTTTTTGAGGACACTGATTTCCTTGTTCGTTTTTTCTTTCAGGTTCTGTATACTTTTCCTCATTTCATCCTGTTGTCTAGCTGAGTTTTCTTGTATCTCATTTAGTTTCCTTAGAATTATCACTCGAAATTCCTTGTCAGACATTTCAAGGGCTATTTGTTCTATAGGATCTAGATCTTGAGAGTTATTATCCTTTGGTGGTAGACTTTCTTGATTTTTCATATTTCTGGTATCTTTCCTTTAATGTTTAGTCATTGTGGCAAGGGATTTCACAGTCCACTGGTTCAGCGCTATTGTCTGGCTAGGATCCTTCCAGGGCTGCCAATTTGGCATGGCTGCCTCAGTGTCTGCTTGGTCACCTGCTGGTGCCTTGGGTGCATGGTCACCATAGATCTTGGGTCTTTCCAGGTAGGCACCTCTCTGGTCAGTGTGCACTCATCTGGGCTGGGGATGGGGTCCTGCAGTGGTGAGGCCTACCTGCTCAGTAGCACATTGCAGCCATGGGGCACATAGTCTCTGTGCATCTCAGGCCTCTCTGGGGAGGCACCTCTCTGGTTGGCATGCACTTGGCCAGGCTGGGGATGGGGTCCAGCAGCATTGAGGCCTAACTGCTCAGTCGTGTGCTGGTGCCATCGGGCACATGGTCTCTGAGGGACTCAGGCTCCTCCAGGGGGGCACTTCACTGGTCAGCAGGCACTCGGCTGGGCTTAGGATGGGTCTTGGTGGTGGTCAGGCCTACCTGCTCGGTTGCACACTGGTGCCACAGGATGCATGGTCACTGTTGGACTCGGGCCTCTCTGGGGGTGCACCTCTCTGGTCTGTGCACACTTGGCTGGGCTGGGGATGGGGTGATAAGCATTTTTTCTTATGCTTATTTACTATCTGTATTTCTTCTTTGGTGAAGTGTCTGTTCCAATATTTTGCCTATTTTTTAATTGGGTTGTCTGTACTTTTACTGTTGAGGGGTTTTTTTTGAAAAAAAAAAAATCTTCCTAGTCAATTATTTACCATTATTTTGCTTTCATTATTTTATGACATCTAGGAGCTTTTGATAGATAACAATGACATCCCATATTACTTTCCCAACTCTGAAGATTTTTAATTATTTTTTGCTCAATTGACATTTAAAAATCTTGTCTCACTTTAATTTGTACTTTAGGGGGGATTTTAATTAGGTAGGAATGTTTATTAGCCATTTATGTTGCTATTTTTATATAACATTTCTTCATATCCTTCTACATGTAGTTAGGTTTAACTTCTTATGGTTAATAACAGCTGAGCTTTATTGAGCTAGATAACTATGTTTTAGACACTTTTCTATGTACTGTGTATTTAATTCCACAAGAACCTTGTGGCCTGTGTAGTAGTAGTATCATAATATCATAATACTGCTATATACGAGTACATGAGCAACATGAAGTACAAAATATCTAAGGAACTTAAAGTTTCCTTATGCTACTTGAAGTTAAAGACAGAATCTCTTTGTACCAAAGATAAAGAGAAGAGCCAGTACGATGGTCAATTCTTTCCTGAGAAGAGCTCTTTTGAACTTTGCAAGGAAAGCCTGAAGAAGTAGTTCTCATGCTTAGATCACACTTGAAATGATCTGTACTCTGCCCCACAGGATGAATGGACTTTGTCTCCTTTGGCCAGCAGAGGGTGCACGACCCCTCAACCCCCCACCCTGCCCTTTTTTCTCCTCCTCACAAAGTCTCAGGCCTGGAATTTGCTTCATTGAAGATACCTAGGCATCCCTGGACTGCCCTTAAGTCCTATGATGAGTTTTCCTTTTCTTTCTTTCTTTCTTTTTTAATACAGAAGGACCTGGTTTATTTTAGGGGGGATAATCAAAAAATTATTATTTTATTTTATATTGGAACATAGTTGATTGTACGTATCTGTGGGCTACAGCATTGAATATCAATACCGGCATGTAATACATGATGTTCAAATGAGGATAATTAGTATATTCAACATTATATAACATAATTGATTTTTTTGGCCCTTTACCAATTCCTCCCTTTCCCCCTCCCCCTTCCCCTTTCCCACCTCTGGTAACCTCAGTTCTATTGTCTTCTTTTGAAAGTTCAATGTATTATTGTGATTGTTTTATCTTTATTTATTCATTTATTTCTTCAGTGCCCACCTGTAAGGACATGTAGTATTTCCCTTTCTGTGCTTGGTTTATTTCACTTGTAATTTTCTCTAAGTTCATCCACGTTGTTGAATATGGCAGAATTTCATTTTTTTATGGCTGGGTAGTATTCCATTGTGTATATATACCACATTTTCCTTATCCAGTCATCTGATGATAGACATTTAGGTTGGTTCCAACTCTTGGCTAGCATAAATAGAGCTGCAATAAATATGGGAGTGCAGTGGAATTGCTGGATCATATAGCAGTTCTATCTGCAGTTGTCTGAGGAACCTCCATACCATTTTCCATAATGGCTGCACAGATTTACAGTCCCACTAACAGTGTAGGAGGCTTCCCTTTCTCCACATCTTTGCCAGCATTTGTTATTCTCTGTCTTTCTGATAACACATTGACCAATGGAGCAGAATAGAGAACCCAGAAATTAACCCATATCCTTACAGTCAACTGATCTTCGACAAGGCACCAAGAACATACATTGGGGAAAAGACTGCCTATTTAATAAATGGTGTTGGGAAAACTGGAAATCCATATGTTGAAGAATGAAACTAGACCCTTACCTCTTGCCATAAAATCAACTCAAAATGGAGTAAAGAAGAAACATAAGGGAAACACTCCAGGAAGAAGGGCTAGGCAAAGACTTTATGAATACAACCCCAAAAGTACAAGCAACAAAAGGAAAACTAAACAAATGGGATTACATCAAAGTAAAAAGCTTCTGCACAACAAAAGAAAAAAGAATGAAAGACAACCTACAGAGTTTTGTAATACAAATAGAGCTGCTCTGAACATCTCTGTACCAGTTGCAGTGAGGACACATGCTTTCGTTTCTCTAGGTAAATGTCTAAAAATTGAAATGTCTAAATCATATGGACAGTATGTTTTACATTTTAGGAAGCTGCCAAGCTATTTTCCAAAGTGGTGGTACCACTTTACATTCCACCAGCAATGGAGAAGTTATAGCTATGCCACATATTCTCCAGCACCAGTTATGGATAATCTTTTTAGTTTAGACATTCCATAGACAGGAAGTGATATTTAATTGTGGTTTTATTTTGCATTGAGTTTATCTCTGTACTGCCTAGCTCCTAGTGTGTGTCCTTAAAGTCCACTGAGCACACCTTGCTACCTGTTTCTGGACATTTAGCAAAAAGCTGTTCATGGTGGAATTGTTGCCACAAGGCAAACAGAACTGCATTTGGCTGCCGGTCGATTTTTTTTTTTTTTTTTTTATCAACCCCTGCTGCAAGCAAGTCAAGCCACATCTTCTTATGGCTAGTCTTGCTTGGTCCCTTTGGGATAAAATCCTAAGTATTTCTTGGGGGTTGGGTCTTAGCCACTTTTCGGACCCCTATTGCTTGTCTCCTATCCTCTACTTCACCCAAGCTGGCTATCATGGTCATTACCTCATGTATAGGACGACCAATGTGTGGGCCAGTATGGCTGTCAGTGACCCAAAGGACACTGATGGGGCATTTAGCAGCACTATGTCTCACATGCTGCCTGTAAAATTTTCATCATCTGGGCCACGACTGTTCAGATTAATCATGGACTGCTGCATCCCCAGCTCTCGAGTGATTTGAACTAACTCAGCATACTTTTGCCATTTACTAACAATCTTGGGCAGTTCTCCAGCATTTGCCCACATGGTTCAGGCAGCTGCACTCACCCATTCCATTAAGGAGTGATTACCTGGCCCTTGTGCATACCTGCAGCTATTCTGCAGCTGCTACCTCAGGGATGGGTGCATGATGATGGAGGCCAATTGTTCCATCTCACCAGAGCATACCACACTATCCACCCCTAGGTGCCATAACCACAACAGCCAAGCGGCCAGCGGCTCCCCGTTTCTGCCAAAACTGTCTCCCCAAGTCAACTAATTCAATTTGGGTATATGGTATATATGTGGTAAATTGGGTCACCTGTGGATTGCCCACTGGTTGCTCATGCAGTCCCATAGGCCGCTCGTGCTTCATTTTCTGATACACAACAGATCGCACCTGGGGACGCATGGTCTCCCCCAACTCACCACTGGATTTGTCATCTTCCCTGGTGTGAGAAGCTGGAGTGGCCAGTCACTGCATGTCATCCTTCAGGACATTCATCCACACTTCCAACAACTCTGCTTTCCTCTTTAAATCTTGATCAACTTGCAGCAGAGTGAGCAGCAGCCAGGCTCCGATCAGCAGAAAAGTGGCCACTGGGCACCACACGCTGAAAGACAGCCACATTTCCTCCCCCTCCTAAGGGGCTTCCCACTTCAGTGCCTGGTCTATCCTGCCTTGCATTACAGCAAGCAGCAACCAGATCCTGGTCAATAGGAAAGTGGCCATAGGGCACAGCATGTTCATAAGTAGCCACATTTCCTCTTTCTCCAAGGGCTTCTTGGTTCCTGTGCCTGCTCAGAATCCTGCCAATTATGCCACTTGTAGAGCTAGGGCTAGGTCTTTGTTGCTCACAGGCCCCTCAAGCCCATTCATAAACCCTTCACAAGCAGGTCTATGAGCTAGGTAACTGGACAAAATGGTCCTTGGAGCCTTGGCTGAAATAGGAATACTCTTTATTCAGCACACACAACACTAGGAGCTAGGCAGTACAAAGAGAAACTCAGAATCTCAACTGCTACCAGCAAAGTCCAAAGAGAAACTGAGACTGAGCAGCTGCCAGCAGAGTAAAAATGCTCTATTTTTAGACTCAAGCTCTGCCAGCCATCTCTGCTTCACAAACTGAATAACACACAATAGTGATTAACTAGAAAGATACATCGGGGCACATGTGCACTAACTCCACCCACACACAACTTGTTTACAAGAAATGTCAAGTGAGCCTGACTAAATTATCCTGTTTTCCCCACAATAGAGATCAACTTTTTAAGCTCCCATATTTGAGTGAGAACACACAGTATTTATCTTTCTGTGCCTGACTTATTGCACTTAATATAATGTGCTCCAAGCTCATCCATGTTGCTGCAAATGACAGGATTTCATTGTTTTTATGGCTGAATAGTATTCCATCATGAATATATGCCACATTTTCTTTATTCATTCATCTGCTGATGGATATATGTTGCTTCCATATCTTGTCTATTATAAATAGGGCTGCAATAAGCATGGGGAAGCAGATGTCTCTTCAAAGTACGAATTTCATTTCCTTTGGATATATATCCAGTAGTAAGATGGCTGGATCATATAGTAGTTCTATTTTTAATTGTTTGAGGAACTTCCATACTGTTTTCCATAATGGCTGTACTAATTTACATTCCCACAAACAGTGTATAAGAGTTCCCCTTTCTCTGCATCCTGGCCAGCATTTATTGTCTTTTTGATAATAGCCATGGTAACTGGGGTGAGATGATATCTCATTGTGGTTTTGTTTTGCATTTTCTTGAAGGTTAGGGATTTAGGGCATTCGTTCATATATCTTTTGGCCATTTGCATGTCTTCATTTCAGAAATGTCTATTCAGATATTTTACCCATTGTTTAATTAGATTATTTTTTTGCTGTTGAGTTCCCTGTATATTGTGCATATAAATCCCTTGTCAAATGAATAGTTTACAAATATTTTCTCCGATTCCACAGGTTGTCTCTTCACTCTGTTGATGGTTTCATGTTGCAGAAACTTTTTTGTTTGATATTACCACATTTGTGTATTTTTGCTTCTGTTGCCTGTGTTTTTGAGGTCTTATTAATAAAATCTTTGCCCAGACCAATGTACTTAAGTATTTTCCCCATGCTTTCTTTTAGTAGTTTTTATAATCTTAGGTCTTACATTTAAGTCTTTAATCCATTTTGAGTTGATTCTGTTATATGCCAAGAGATAGGGGTCTTGTTTTCTTCTTTTGCATGTGGATATCCAGTTCTCTCAGCACCATTTATTGAAGAGATTTTCCTTTCCTCAGTGCATGTTCTTGGCACCTTTGTCAAAAATCAGTTGGCTGTAAATACATGGATTTATTTCTGGGTTTTATTTACTGTATCATTGGTGTTATGTGTCTGTTTTTCTGCCAGTACCCTGCTGTTCCAGTTACTATAGCTTTGTAGTATAGTTTGAAGTCAAGGGAGTGTTATGTGTCCAGCTTTTTTTTTTTTTTCTCAAGATTGCTTTGGATATTTAGGGTCTTGCTGTTCCATATGAATGTTAGGATTTTTTTTTTATTTCTGTGAAGAATGTTATTGGTATTTTGATGGGGACTGCATTGAATCTGTATATCACTTTTGATAGCATGTTCATCTAAACAATATTAATTCTTCTGACCCACAAACATGGGATGTCTTCTATTTTTTTGTTCTCTTCAATTTCTTTTGTCAGTGTTTTGTAATTTTCATTGTAGAGGTTTTTTGCTTCCTTGGTTAAATTTATTCCTAGGATTATTTATTTTTTTTGTAGCTACTGTAAATGGGATTGCTTTCTTGATTTTGTTTTCAGCTAGTTAGTTATTTGTACATCAAAACACTACTGATTTTTGTTTTGCAACTTTACTGAATTTGTTTATCAGTTCTAAGAGTTTTTTAGTGTAGCCTTTACATTTCTCTAGATATAAGATCATGTCTTCTGTAAACAGACTATTTGACTTCCTCTTTTCCAATTTGGATTCCCTTTCTTTCTCTTGCCTAATTATTTTGGCTAGGACTTCCAATATTGTGTTGAATAAGAGTGGTGAACATCGGCATCTTTGTCTTGTTCCAGTTCTTAGAAGAAAAGCTTTCAACTTTTCCTGTTCAGTATGATGCATGCTGGGGGTTTGTCATATATGCTGTGCCATTATTTTGTTGAGGTATGATCCTTTTACACCTAAATTGTTGAAAATTTTTATCATGACAGGATGTTAAATTTATAAAATGTTTTTTCTGTGTCTATTGAGATTATATTTTTTGTCTTTCATTCTGTTGACGTGATGTATCATGTTTACTGATTAACATATTTTGAACAATGCTGTTGCATCTCTAAAATAAATCCCACTTGATCATGGCCTATAAATTTTTTGATGTGCCATTGGATTCAATTTGCTAGTATTTTGTGAGGATTTTTACATCTATGTTCATTAGGGATGTTGGCCTGTAGTTTTCTTTTTTTGTTGTGTGCTTATCTGGTTTTGCTGTCTGGATAAAGCTGGCCTTATAAAATGAGTTTGGAAGAATTTCCTCTCTTTCAATATTTTAGAATAGTTTGAGAAGAACTGGTATCTTTTTAAAAAGTTTGGGAGGATTCAGCAGTAAAGCCATTTGGTATTTGACTGTTCTTTTTTGGTAGACACTTTATCACTGATTCAATCTTGTTACTCATTATTGGTCAGTTCAGGGATTATATTTTGTTCTGGTTTAATATTGGAGGTTGTTGTATGTGTATAAGAATTTATCCATTTCCTTTAGGTTTTCCAGTTTGTTGGCTGATAACACCAATGTCCAGGGTTCAATCCCTGTATGAGCCAGCTGTCAAAAGAACAAACCAATTTGTTGGCCTACAGTTGTTTGTAATAGCCTCTAATGAGCCTTTGTGTTTCTGTGCTATCAACTGTAATGTCTCCTTTGTTGTTTCTAATTTTATTTATTTGGGTTTTCTTTTTTTCTTAATTATTCTAGTAATGATTTGTCAATTTTATTTTACCTCTTTTCAAAACAACAACTTTTTGTTTTGTTGACCTTTGGTATTTTTGTCTCAATTTTACTTATTTGTGCTTTGATGTTCATTATTCTTTTCCTTCTACTAATTTTGGGTTTGGGTTCTTGCATTTCAAGTTTCTTGAGATGCATCATTGTTTATTTAAAATCTTTCTACTTTTTTGATGTAGGCATTTATTGCTATGAACTTCCCTCTTAGTACTACTTTTGCTGTATCCATAGGTTTTGGTTTGTTGTGTTTCTATTTTCATTTGTTTTGATAATTTGTTTAAAATTTCCTTCTTAATTTCTTCATTGAGGCATTGATCATTCAGGAGCATTGTCGCTTTCCTCTCTATACTGCCATCTGTAGTTTCCATGCTTTAGATGATTTTCAGCACCTCCTTGCTGAAGTCCAGTGTTTTCTCTTGAACACGCTACTCAAATTAATTATTTATTTGTTGTTTTGGTCTCTCTTTGTGGAGGAGATGAGCGTTGGGTACCTCTAGTCAGTCGTGTTGATGATGTCTCTTTTATTGTTGAGTTTTTCCCCATACTGGCCAGCCGCCAAAAAAAAGAAAAGAAAAGAAAAAACTGTTAAGTTTAAAGAATTCCTTCTATATTTGGGATACCAACCCTTTATGTTTGTTTTGCAAATATTTTCTCTCAGTCTGTGGCTTTAAAAAATTCTCTTAACGGTGTTTATTACAGAGCAGAAATTTTCATTTTAATGAGATCTAATTCGCCATGTTTTTCTTTCATGGATTGTGCTTTTGGTGTTATCTAAAAATTCATCGCCAAACCCAAGGTCACCTAGATTTTCTGTTATCTTTTAGAAGTCTTATATTTTTGCATTTTACATTTAGATCTATAATCCACTTTAATTTTTGTGAAAGTTTTAAAGTTTGTGTCTACCTTAAATTTTTGTCTTTTTGCATGTGAATATCCATTTGTTCCATTACAATTTTTTGATAACATTCAATTCTCAACTGAATTATCTTTGCTTTTTTGTCAAAGATCAGCTGACTTTATTCCTGTGTCTATTCTAATCTGTTGACTTATTTGTTATTTCAACAATATTACACTCTCTTGGTTACTGTAGCTTAATAGTGTTAAAGTCTGTTCTTGAAGTTTATTTTCCTTTAGTATTGTATTGACTATTCTAGGTCTTTTGTCCTTCTATATAAACTTTAGAATCAGTTAATGGCCACAGAATAACTTTCTGGGATTTTGATTGGGATTGCATTGAATCTATAGATTGAGTTAAGAAGAACAATATCATTGAGTTTTCCTATCCATGAATATGAAATATATATCGACTTATTTAGTTCTTTGATATATTTGATCAGAATTTTGTAGTTTTTCCCATATAGATTTTTTACATATTTTGTTTGATTTACACCTAAATATTTCAATTTTGGTGGTGCTAATGTAAATGATATTGTGCTTTTAATTTCAAAATGCAAATTCACTGCTTATAAGAAAGTGATTCACTTTTTATATATTAACCTTTTATACTTCAGCCTTGCTATAATCACTTATTCACAGGGCTTTTTTTTTTTTTTTTTTTTTTTTTTGTCGATTTTTAGGATTCTCTACATAGAAAATCAAGTCACCTGTGAACGAAGCATTTTTATTTCTTTCTTCACCGTCTCTGTACATCTTTTATTTCCTTTGCTCATCTTACTGAATTAGCTAGCAATTCCAGTGCAAGGTTCAATAGGAGTGGTAAGAGGAAACATATTTGTCTTGCTCTTGATCGTAGGGTGAGAGCATCTAGTTTCTCATTCTAAATATGTTAGCTGTAGGTCTTTTGTTAGATGTTGCTTATCAAGTTGAAGAAGTTCACCTCTATGGCTAGTTTTCTAGAAATTTTTTTCATGAATGTGTGTTTGATATTGTCTATTGATATTATGACTGTTTTTAGCCTATTGCTATAGACTAGTGTCCCCCCAAAATGTGTATGTTGAAACCCTAAACCCTAATGGATGGTATTAGGAGGTAGGGCCTTTTGTAGGTAGAGCCTTCATATATGGGATTAGTGCCCTTATAAAATAGACTCTGGAAAGCTCACTCACCTCTTTCACTATGTGAGGATGCAATGAGAAGATGGCCATCTATGAACCAGAAAGTGGGCCTTTACCAGACATCAAACCTGCCAGTGTCTTGATCCTGGACTTTCCAGCCTCCAGAATTGTGAGAAATAAACTTCTGTTGTTTATAAGTCACCCAGTCTATCGTATTCTCTTATAGCAGCCTGACCTAAGACACCTATTAATATGATGAATTACACTAATCGATATTCAAATGTTGAAACAGCCTTGGATACCTGTAATAAATCCCACTTCATCACTGCTATGGTCTGAATGTTCTCCAAATTTCATGTGTTGAAACTTATTCCTCATTGTGGTGGTATTAAGAGGTGAGACCTTTTGGGAAGTGATTAAGTCATGAGGTCTCTGCCTTCATGAGTGGATTAGTATATTATAAAAGGGCTGGATAAAATTAGTTCAGACCCTTTTTGCCCTTCTGTTTCTTCTTCAATGTAAGAATACAGCATTTGTGCCCTGCAGAGGATGCAGCAACAAGAAACCATCTTGAAAGCAGAGAGCAACCCTCCCTAGACACCAAACCTGTCAGCACCTTGATCTTGGACTTCCAGCCTCCAGAACTGTGGGAAATAAATTTCTGTTGTTTATAAATTACCCAATCTGTGGTATTTCATTATAGCAGTGCAAAAGGACTAAGACAGTAATGGTATATAATTCTTTTACACATTTTTGTATTCAATTTTGCTAATAATTTTTGAGAATTTTTTGCATTCTATGTACATGAGAAATATCGGTTTGTAATTTTTCTTTCTTATAATATCTTTGTCTGGTCTTGGTATTAGGAAAATGCTGGCCTCATAGGATGAGTTAGAAAGTATTCCCTCTGCTTCAATTTTTTTGAAAGAGACTGTAGAGAATTAGTAACGTTTCTTCTTTAAATGTTTGATAGAATTCACCAGTGAACCTCTCTGAGCCTGGTGCTTCCAATATTGGAAGGTTATTAATTGTTAATTTAATTTCTTTGACAGATAAAGGCCTATTTATGTTGCACACTTTTCCTTGCATGAGTTTTGCTAGAATATGTCTTTCAAGGACTGGTCTATTTTATCTAAGTTCTCAACTTTATGGACATAGAGTTGTTCATAGTATTTTTCCTTATTCTTTTAATGTTCATGAGATCAGTAGTGATGACCCCTTCTTCAGTTCTAATATTAATAATTTGTGTCTTCCTTCTATGTTTTGGTAAGCTTGGTAAGAGATTTATCAATTTTATTGATCTTTTCAACAAACCAGCTTTTGGTATTATCAATCTTCCCTGATAAATCCCTGTTTTCAATTTCATTGATTTCAGCTCTGATTTTTATTATTTCTTTTCTTCAGCTTTCTCTGGATTTGATTTTTTTTTCTTTCTCTAGTTTACTAGGGCAGAAACTTAGGTTTCTGATTTTAGATCTCTCTTCTTTTCTCATATATGTATTTGATGATATAAATTTCCCTCCAAGCACTGCTTTCACTGCATCCTAAAAATCTTGACAAGTTGTATTTTCATTTTCATTTAATTCAACATACAAGGGTACTTCAAAAAGTTTCTGGAAAAGTAGAATTAAAACATTATGCTAATATTTCCATGAACTTTTTGAAGTACCCTTCTATGTTTTAATTGCTCTAAAGGCTTCTTTCTTGACCTATGTGTTATTTGAAAGTGTGTTATTTAATCTTCAAATATTTTGGAATTTCAGGTTATCTTTCTATTGATTTCTAGATTAATTCAATTGTGGCCTGAGAACATACTTTGTATGATTTCTATTCCTTTAAATATGTTAGGGTGTATTATGGCCCAGAATGTGATCTATCTTAGTGATGTTCCATGTGAGCTTGAGAAAAATGTATACCCTACTGTTCTTGGATAAATTATTATATATATATATGTATATATATATATATGTATGTATATATATATGTATGTATATATATATATATGTATGTACATATATATGTATGTATGTATATACATATGTATATACATATATATATATATACACACACCTATATATGTACATACATACATACATATACACTTTTTTTAATTTGTAAGAAAACAAAATTTATTGCTTGCAATTTTGGAGGCTGGAAAGTCCACAGTCCAGGGAACATATCTGGTGAGGTGACTCTACAGCAACGCAGGGTGTCATAGGGTGAGAATGGCAGAGCAGAGAGAGACTCTCAGGTGCTCTCTTTTTAAAGCCCTCACAACCACTCCCCAGGCCACCATTATTAATCCATTTATTAGGGCATGGCCCTTAGAATCTAATCACCTTTTCAAGGATCTACTTTTCAATACCATAATAGGATTTCCCAACCTCTTAACAGTCACAGTGGGGATCAAGTTTCTAATACATAAAACTTGGGGGATACATTTCAATCCATATGTCCTTCTCACAGGTAAATACATTCATTCTATCCCCAAAGTCTTGTTTCAACTCAAAAGTCCCATCTGTGAAATCAAAACAAGTTGTCTACTACCAAGATACAACAGTGGGAAAAGCATAGGGTACATATTCCCATTCAAAAAGACAGAAAAAGGGGTAATGGTTCCTAAGCAAGTTCGAAACCTAGCAGGGCAGGCATTAAATCTCAAAGCTGGCAAATCATGTACCTTGACTCCATGTTCAACATCCTCTGTACACTGGTGTAGGGATTGGGTCCCCAAGTCTTCGGGCAGTTCTGCTTCTATGGCTTTCCTGATCTTAGGCCATGCTTCAGCTCTCCCAGGCTGGTGTTGTATACTGGTAGCTCCACAGTTCTGGGGTCCCCATGGCAGTTCCACTCTCACTAGACATGGCACTGGTGGGGTTTCTCTGCTGCAACTCTGACCCCACGTTTCTGCTTGGCATTGCTCTAGTGAAGGCTGCCTGTGGTGACTCCGCCCCTGTGACATATCTCTTCCATACATCAGTTAAAATTGAGGTGGAGGCTTCCAAGCCTCCATAGCTCTGGCATTTCGTGAGCTTGCAAATTTAACACCATGTGGATACCACCAAGGCTTCCATCTTGTATCTTCCAAAGATACAATAATCTTTGGGTCCAGCCACACCTAGGGCCAATTTAGGCACAGCTGGAGAAGCCAAAGCACCTGGGGGCTGGTGCTGGAAGAAGTTTCACAAGGTGGTCCTGGGCAGTGAGCCCGTGGAGGGCTCCTCATGCCTGTTCTCCAAGACCACCCTGTCTCCCTAGGCCTCTGGGTCTGTGATGGAAAGGTTGGCCCCAGAGATTTCTGCAATGCTTCTGAGGCCTTTTATCTCTTGATAATCCCTTTCTTTTGTACTAATCTCCATAGTAAATCATAATCTCCTTCTTTTGTACTAATCTCCATAGTAAATCATTGTTGGACAGCTTCTTTGCATTTTTCTCCTGAAAATGCTCTCTCCTTCTCTACCACATGGCCAGCCTGCAAATTTTCTAAATTTTTATGTTTTAAATAAAGAATTTGAAAGCCCCTTTCAAATTCTGGCTTTACATCATACCTTTGCCACCATTAGCACAGGCTGCTACAAGTAGCCATGCAGCTTCCTTAAAGTTTTGCTTAGAAATTTCTTCTGCCGGATACCCCGGTCAACACTTTTAAATTCCACATTCTTTAAAACTTTGGGGCATGAACAGACTGTAGCCACATTTCTTGGAAGTTTATAGTAAGGGTGATTGTTTCCTCAGTTTTCAACAAATCTTCTCTCATTTACATCTGAGATCTTCTCAGAATGGCCTTTTTTTTTTTTTTTTCCTTTTTGTCTTTTTCCGTGTCCGGCAACGGATCGCAACCCTCAGTGTCGCCCCCGTACCGGACCGGGACCGGCAACGGGATCGCAACCCTCGG
>NW_007736884.1:29601-37090 GCF_000696425.1 Galeopterus variegatus
AATGGAGGAACCTAACCCCCATCTGTACCGGTATAATGCTCCCAAGTGGCGCACTATAGCAGTGCGCCACCGGGCCGGCCCTCAGAACGGCCTTTAATGTCCATATTTTTATCAGCATTCTGCTCACCACCATTTAACCAGTCTCTAAGAAGTTCCAAACTTTTCCTGTTTTTTTTGTCTTCTAAACTCCCATCAGCAGCAGCTAGGCTTTTTTTTAGCCTGCTCCTTCAAATTCTTCCAGCCTCTGCCCATTACCTCGTTCCAAAGCTGCTTTCGCATTTTCAACTACCTGTTATAACACCCCACTTCTCTGGTACCAATTTTATGTATTAGTCCATTTCTGTTGCTTATAACAAAACACCAGAACTGGGTAACCTATAAGAAAAAAAAATTTATTGCTTACAGTTTGGTGAGGTGACTCTACAGCAATGCAGGGTTTCACATGGCAAGAATGGTGGAGAAGAGAGAGAGACTCTCACTTGCTCTCCTTTTCAGGTAAGTGTACTATAAATGTCAATTTGATCCAGTTGATTGTGCTGTTCAGTTTACCTATATCTTTACTGATTTTCTGTGTGCTGGATGTGTCATTTATGGATAGAGAGGTATTGAATTCTACAACTATAATATTGGGTTTGTTTATTTCTCTTTGCAGTTTTACCAGCTTTGCCTCATATATTTTGATATTCTATTGTTAGGTACATATACATTAAGAATTGTTATGTCTTCGTTGGGAATTTATCCTTTTTTCATGTAATAGCCCTTTTTATCTCAAATTGTTTCCCTTGTTCTGAAGTCTGTTTTGTCTGAAATTAATATAGCCACTCCAGCTTTCTTTTGAATTATGTTAGCAAATATTTATTTTAGAGTTGTTGCTATATTATTTAATATATTATTTTAATGTTAAATTTAGTAAATAAAATAGTTTTACCAAGTCCTGCTTCTGATATGGCTAAAATTTTCCTATCAGACTCTCACACATAAAATATATATATGCACATGCACACACACATACAGGCATACACTTACATAAAGGCATAGTAAAGTGAACAAAAGCAGCAGAGATTTAAGGAGTATTACATTTGTAAGAAGGATGAGTTTACCATCTCTTATGGATTTTAGTTTAAGAGCAGGTTCCAGACTTTATTCACCGGTGGCTAAAATCTATAATGAAAAATCTGAAGCCTTGGTGGCTTGAAGAACTGGAGTACACTGGGGCAACCATAGTGGCTAGAAAGTGAGGACGGTATATAGTGGTAAAGGGAAAGCCAGAGAGGAGGCAGCCAAATTCCTCATGTAACCTTTGCCAATTTATTCGCTGACCTCTGAACTCCAAATGTATGGGTGAGGTAGACTCCAAGCAGCCCAGCTAAGGTTAAACAACTGAACTGATATTTGAGCTGCTACTGCACCACAGGGGAAATGTTTGATTTCAGCCAAGTTAACTGCCTGCCAAAAAATAAATCTATAATAAATGTATAATTACATAAATGTACTGATAATAAAACTACGTCATTATTTAAAAGTACATTTAAAATATAAGTAATAGAGGGCTGGCTGGTTAGCTCAGTTGGTTAGAGCACAGCCTTATAACCCCAACGTCATGGGCTCAGATCCCCATACTGGCCAGCTGCCAAATATATACATATACATATACATATACATATATATATACATATATATATGTATATATATATAATAGAGATTAGGAGTAAGATAGGGGAAATAGAGGGTGCTGTGAAAAAATAAGTAGGGCACTGATCCATGACTCATGTGGGGAGCCATGGAAGGTTTCCTAGAAGAAATTATGCCTAATCTCAGGCTCAAAAGATGAATAAGAGTATAAAAGTGAAGGGAGCACCCTAGAGAGGAGGTGGCAGGAGAGTCTTCCTTAGATCATTCTCCTTCGTACTCTCCTTCTGGGTAAGGAAGGATTTGGAGGTATCTAGATGGAAGTAACCCACCACCTTCGGATACAACCAAGACTGGACAGCTTATTTATCACACTGGGGTAAGTTTACCCTATTCCCATTGGTCGCGTTAGTCCCAAGAGTGCATGGTTTGACTGTGAGAAGGCTTGGCAGGGGGAGGTTGGATCTCAGTCTGGATGAGACCAATGGGAGCATTTCAAAAGGGACTTTGCAGATGTGATTAAGTTAATGATCCTGACATGGGGAAATTATCTAGGGTTATCCAGGTGGGCATAATGTAATCACAGGGTCCTACAAGAGGGGCAATGAAGAAAAGGATATATGACAATGGCAGAGAGACAGAGAAAGATGAGAGAGAGAGAGAGGAGAAAGAGAGAGAGAGAGAAGATGCTATGCAATTGGCTTCAAAGATGAAGGAAGGGGTCATAAATCAAGTATGTGGGCAACCTTCAGAAGCTGCAAAAGGCAAGGAACAGATTCTCCCCTAGAACCTCCAAAAGGAAAGCACAGCGGTGGACCCATTTAGATTTCTGACCTCCAGAATTGTAAAATGATAAATTCTCGGTTTTTTTTTTTTTAATGACCGGTAAGGGGATCTTAACCCTTGACTTGGTGTTGTCAGCACCATGCTCACCCAGTGAGCTAACCGGCCATCCCTATATAGGGATCCAAACCTGTGGCCTTGGTGTTATCAGCACTGTGCTCTTCCGAGTGAGCCACAGGCCAGCCCCTAAATTCTTGTTTTTTTGTGTGTGTTTTTTGTTTTTTCCTTTTTGTCTTTTTTCGTGTCCAGCAATAGATCGCAACCCTCAGTGTTGCGCCCGTACCGGACCGGGACCGGCAACGGGACCACAACCCTTGGTGTTGCGCCCGCCCCTTGCTCAGCCAGTGAGCAGGAACCGGTCTGTATGTGGGATCCGAACCCTCGGCGGGAGCGCCGCCACGCTTCCAAGCAGCGCACTGTAGCAGTGCGCCACTGGGCCGGCCCCTAAATTCTTGGTTTTTAAAGACACTAAGATTGTGGTAATTTGTCACAGCTGCAACAGGAAACGCACATAGAATCCCAGTGCCTTTCTTGACCACGGGGCCCAACTCAGCCTTCAGTGAATGTTATGTGACATTATAGAGCATGTGAAGACCAAGAAAATCATCTTGAGAGAAAGTGATCTTATGAAAGTGGGTAGAGTTCAAGTGCTACTCCTGCCAATACCTTGAGAGTAGCATAGCAATTCTGTCTGCCTTACCTGTCTGGAGAATACCTGGTGACTAGTGACTTCAATGGAGGTAATGGGTGTTGGAGTAACAGTTACTTCTTTTTTATCATTCTCTCTCACTCTTTCTCTCTTCCTCTCTGTCCTTCCCTCCCCACTCCCCTCCCCCTCTCTATCTCTCTCTCTCCCCCTCCTCCTCCTCAAGGCCTATAAGCATCCTAAGTACACAGATTCAGTTAGCTTTTGACAATTTACCTTATATAACAGGATTGACTCTATAGGATATTCAGTAATCATGAACACTTCAGAAGAGCCTTTTGTGTTATAAGTGGGGAAAATAGGAGAAAAACTAAAAGTTCGGTTATTAAGAAAGACTTCTGTCATTCCTAAATAAAGGAAGTACAGAGAACTTAACAGTTGTAAGAGAAATAGAACCACTACATGTTGGTATTTAGTAAAGTTTAATCTTTAGACACTAAATATTTATCTTTAATATTATTTTGGCCATTGTTTAGCAGATAGCAAAAAAAACTCTTTTCAAATTACACCATAATGGACAGTTATTCTCAGAATGGGATGTGACCTCAAACTGTTTACAGTGACCTACCCTAATATTTTAGATCTGAAGATTGTGTTACACCAGAGGAAAGGGCTTCTTATACCAGCATTTACAAACCTAGAAACCAAAGAGAAATCAGTAGGAGATATAACATTTCCAGAGGATGTTCATGGGGGACAAAGATGAGGCACTCCGGGATAATTTAAAAGTAAGGAAAGTAAGATTACCCTCTGAGTTGTAAATATAAAATCATACAGAGATACCAAGCCACCTTAAGATATAAGGCTGATATATGTATTTCTTACACACACACACACACACACACACACACACACACACACACACACACACACACATTTTATGCTCACTAGATGTGAGCTCTGGAAATTCTATAGCCATCATGGGACAAGCCTAAGGATGAAGCCAGCACTGAGGATTTCAGTAGGTTGGCAGTCTCTTTCTTACATCTTCTTTCTCTGTCACACTGATATCAACCATTCCATTATGTGGTCCTGACCTGTACCCTTTCCTGCCTGCTGGCTCATTCTTTCTGGATACCTGTGCCCCCCCACCAGAAACCACAAATATCCTCTTATACTCCTTTCTAGCTTACCTAAGTAAGTTCTGAGACACTTTGAATAGAGGTTGGGAAGGAAGGTTATACCAGGGATGACATGATATATATCTCTGTGTCCTTAGCATGGCACTCAAGGCCCCTCAAGATCTTACTCCTGCTAACCTCACTAAAATTATCTCCCTTTATCACTTCCATTCACATATAACAAGTTTGTGTTTATATCTCCCCATAACACACACCATTATATTTGCAATCTCTGAGCCACTGCTTATACAATTATTTTTGTCTGGATTACCCCCACATCCCTTTCCCATAAATGCCTTCTCCTTACCCATTAACATATAGCTGAATTGTCACCTCTTCCAGAAAGTCTTCTTTTGTAATAAAAGTTACCACACTCTAATGAAACTACCTCTTTATGTGTTAGTCTTTCCCAATAGACTGTTAGAGCTTTAAAGGCAAGAACTATATCTCTAATTTGTCTCTCTAGCTCCACTGTACAGTAGGTGTTCAATAAATATCTGTGGAGTATGCATAAAGCAAATGTACTTCACAAGGCCTGGTTTTCCAAAGCCTTATAGTTTCAAATATTGACCTTGCAAAGGACAGGAAATTTTCCCCAGGCTATATAGTCTCTGTTGTAAGATAAAAAGTTGTAAGACAGCAAGGTTGCTGGCTCAAAGACAGACAGGTTACTGATTGATATGTAAAGATACTGGGTAATTGCTGTAAGAAGAGAATGTTTGCTAAAATCAAGATTGCTGTAAGAAGAGAATGTTTGCTAAAATCAAGTTTTTGTTGAAAATTGCATTATAGAAGGTCGTCTTGCCTGTCTTACTGAATGTTACCAGCTTCTATTGTTAAACTTCTTAAACTGTACTTAGGAATACCCCCACCTATGTTCTCTTCCTGGAACTTCCTGGTCTGGAGAATAAACATGGGAAGAGAACCCCAGTTTGTGGTTAATTTCCCAAATGGAAGGAAAACCTCTCTCTTGAGGGTTCCAGGAGATTAACCCCTTTTCAGGACTTCTCACTGCTCAGAAGAGATGGACTTTGAGTAATCTTTGATGGCTCTGTCACTCAGGGGAAAAGGGCTGACAAATCTGTGGGAGGCAAAGCAACAAATGGTGACCCCAACATGATTAATTCTGGGTCCACAGATCAGAGACCGACCTGCCAAGCCTTGGAAAGGAAAAGAAACAGGATATCTGACACTCATCCCGACAAAAGGGAGGCCTCAACAAAAGGGGGGAAAAGAAACAGGACACCAAGAAAAAGAAACAAGACGTCTACTCATCCCATCAAGAGGGAAATCCCGGTAAGGGGGACTCACTCCAGAAAAGGGGATCACAGAGGTGGCTTTTGATTAAGCGATTGCACGCCTGCTGAAGTGTCTAGCTAGGGCTTTGCCTGGAAGTTTTGTTTTCTTACTCTCTCAATTTTCTATCTATTCTTGCGATTATGGGTAGTTTACTGTCTAAGAGGGAAATTCAACATAGTTCAGTCCTATGTCTCCTTAAGGCAGTACGTTATAAAGTAACTGTCATCTAACTAAATTATTATTGATTATAGTGGTTTGGAAATTTTGTCGAATTGCTTTAAAAATTATTCAGAACCTTAACAAAAGGAAAAAACGTGTTTATGCCATTAAAGAGGATGTAAAACAATCCTCACCTCCTCCTCCTCCTCTCCGCCCACCTCCACCTTTGGAGGCAAATAACTCATTTGTTCCCTTGATGGAGTCCTGTCTTAAAGAAGGTCATAACATGGAAGTTGATGCTCATCATGTCTTTCCTGTTGTAAGAACTGGGACTCAGTCAAAACATGAAAACCTCCCATTCTCCTTGTTTGAAAGGTTTAAAAAGAGCATAACAGAAAATGGCTTACATAGCACTTTTACTAAGGGATACTTACAATCAACTGCTAATGGGTATAATATGACCCTTTGGCATTGGAAAACACTTGGAAAAACTGTTTTAACTCCTGCTCAATACACTGTAAGGCTACAAGAATATCGGGAAGTCTTACATGCTATTTCACTCAAAAATTTATGAAGTGAGGTTCAAATTAGCATGGACATGTTACTTGATCAAACAGCTAGAGTAGCCATAAAGGCTTGTAACAAAATTCCTGAAACAAAATCTAAACTTCAACCTTCTGCTTCCCCTCATGCATTTTGGATACAAAGATTAGATAAGACTCAGCCACTGTTGACATTATCTGTTGAACAAAAATTAATTACAGATTCAGGGGCTGATATTACCATAATTGCTGAAAAGGATTGGACTCCATTATGGAAAGTAATGTCTTTACCAGTTACACTTACTGGATTAGGTGGGTTCAAAATCCCTTATCAAAGTAAAGATCCTTTGTTGTGTCCTGACCCTGAGGGACAAACTGCCTCCATTATGCCTTATGTTCCAGATCTACCTCAAACCCTAGGGGGCCAAGGCCTCTCTGCTCAATGGGATATTTATATTGGGACATCTCCTTCAAAATCTATCATGATGGCCATGGCCACACCCCCACTATCCAAATTACAATGGATCCCTTGTCCTCTGGTTTGGGTGGAACAGTGGCATCTTAAAGGGGGGAAATTAAATCAAGCTACTTTACTTGTTAAACAAAACTTATGAATGGGACATTTAGACCCATCACACAGTCCCTGGAATACTCCCACTAAATCTTTTGCTACTGTTAGACAGGGACCCACTGAGCCTTACATAGATTTTATTAATCATCTTCAAGATGCTATAACCAGACAAATTGACAATGCTCATGACAATCCAGAACTGCTATCACAAGTTTATTTACATTTAATCAAACAAGTTAATAATGCTGGTTTACAAGTAGTTCCAGATAAAATTCAAAAAAAGGAGCCCTGGAAATACCTTGTTTTTTTAATCACTCAAAGAAATACATGGCCACAAAGTATATCTTTCCATATTCGGGAGCCTTTTACTCCAAATGACTTACAAAAATTACTTGGCCACATTAATTGGCTCCACCCTTCTATGGGCATTCCTACTTATCAATTACATTCATTTAATACTCTGAAGGGAGACCCTGATCTGTCCTCCTCTCATTACTTATCTGAAGAAGCAAAATTAGAATTAAAAGAGATTGAATCCTCTTTACATTCCAGACAATAAACATGTATTGTTAAATCTCAAGTCATTCATTTCATTATTTTAAACACCCCACATAGTCCC
>NW_007736884.1:37659-40837 GCF_000696425.1 Galeopterus variegatus
GGAGCGCCGCCGCGCTTCCCAAGCGGCGCACTATCCAGTGCGCCACCGGGCTGGCCCCAGACTTCATCCTTTCTATGTAACTCACATGCATTCTCATTCTGGTCTTCCTGGCCCTTTATCAATTGGAAATGATATGGCTGATCACTTTGTTATGTATAATAATGTGTTACAGAAAGCTATTGATTCTCATCAGTTTTTTCATCAGGGTGCACGAGCTTCAGCTAACAAGCATCAGATCTCTTACAGGCAAGTTCAAGACATTGTTTGTTCTTGTCCCAATTGTCAGAGGTTTGATAAATCTAATTTCCCTGGAGGAGTTAATCCTCAAGGAATAAAAAGTAATGAAATTTGGCAAATGAAAGTCACTCATTATTCCACTTTTGGACATCTTAAATATTTACATGTTACTGTTGATACTTACTCTGGTCTTATTCATGCCACTGCCTAACCAGGAGAAACTGATAAACATGTTAAAAAACATTGTTTTTCTGCCTTTGCCACCATGGGGATTCCAAATCAAATTAAGACAGATAATGGACCAGCATACACCTCCAAAGTCTTTCAAGTATTCTGTGACAACTGGAACATTAAACATGTCACAGGAATCCCATTTAACCCCACTGGCCAGGCAATTGTTGAAAGAGCTAATGTCCTTCTTAAATCTCAAATAAGTAAACAAAGGAGGGGTAATATAGATATAGGACAGGTCTTTAAAGCTCTGCTTACACTAAAATTTTTAAATTGTAACTCTCAAAAATTAATGGCCAGAAAATGACACTTTATACCTCCTAAAAAGAGACCTAGACCCTTGGTTTTATTTTGCCACCTGCTGATGGGACCACAATGGTTGTGAACTATCAGATTGTTAACATGGGGGAGAGGGTATGCATCTGTTCTCTCACCCACAGCCCAGCTATGGATTCCTGCTAAGGCTGTTAAACCTTATGTGGAACCCCAAACCAGATTAGGAATTGAATCTGATCCCAAAATCTCAATGCCTCGCCATTACACCTCAATCCACCTCACCGGGGATGGTACACATCAGACCACCAGTAATGAAAATGACAACAAGCTCCAAATTGACCTGGATGACTTAAAAAACTTCAACAGTCAAATAGCTTTCAATAGCTCAGACCTTAAGCTCAGTAACTCATTTGAGAAACAAAAACTAACCTAAAATCTACCTGTTTAACTAGATGGTCTCAAATTTTCTGACATCCACCTGGTTATCTTAAACAGACTTCTAAATTCTCTTCTAGTCTCATCTATGTATTTCTTCACAAAATCCTATGGTAAAATTCTATGCTATTTTCTTAAAGGAAGAGAGTCTTCTCTGCATCTTCTTGAAAAGGTTTGCATACTTTGCTTTACAATGTAAATTTGTTATCTTGCTTTCTTTAAGGCAGGGTGAGGCCTCACCAATAAGTCTCTTTAAAATAACACAATCTAAACCTGAATGTCCCCTTTTTACTAGTGAGCTTTTTTTTACATCTTGAACAAAACCTATAAGATCCTTGTTTGTTCTTGTTGTTTATGTCTGCATATAGGCATGTGTAAGCTGTATGTTATGTCTACATTCATGTCTGTATGTGTAATTGTGTTTTCTGCAAGGTACCAAATTGGCTTATAATTAATGCACGCTCATTAAATAAATAAGCATACTTTTCAAGTTCATGTGACTTAAATTTTCTAAAGATTTGATAAATATATTTTCAACATTTAATTTAAACCTTTTACCTAAATCTGTCTCTAGGTTAATGTGTCTCCTTGTTAGCTCTGCCTCCTGGCCATGCTGGGAGAAACAATATCTTTTAGACATTATCTTTGTAAATACTTCCCTCTGTCTTAAGCTCCACATGGCTCCAAATGCCACGTGGAAACCTGGGACACAAAATGGCTAGTGAAAGGAGACCTATGCCCAATATCGCATAGGCCCTAACATTAATATTAACTGATAAGGGTATAGATCTAATACACCAAGTTTTTGGCTGGGAAACCATAAATATGTATTTGGTAAAAACAGCTAAAACTCAAACTGGGCTTTGTATAATTTGCTCTGATTAATGGACGCCTATTTACTAACCTGAATGCATAAAAATATTCTTCTCAGCACACATCATTGCCTGGGTTTACTAATCAAACAGGATTACTAGAGGTCTTTTCACTTGACTGCTCTTAATACAAAATTATAAGAGGTTTTCTTCGTCCCTTAGATAACTGGTTTAAGAAAACTTATTTCATGATAATTTCTTGTGCTCTCTGCCTTTGAAACCCTCTGTCACTTTGGTTTTATTTTTTGTAATAATTTATGATTTTATTTAACTGTTTTAAGACTTTTGTTATTTGACAAAGCATTTCCAACACTAAATTCTGAAAGCTTAAACTAACTTTGAGGAGTTCCAAGGGCCCTGGAGCTTCTCAAAGTATACATAAAAAAAGTATCAAAACTAATTGGCTTATTTAATAAATTAGACTATATGGGAAAGCATTGTCAGTACTGAAGGTGTTATGAATATGTGTTCCAAAATCTTGTAAGGTTCTTAAATATCTGTGTCTTGATATAAATGCTACCAGTCATAATCTTGGTTTATTTATAATTTTAAAATGCTATGTTTTCAAGTATTTCATGAAAAAAACTCTGATAGGTACAGTTTCCTGACAAACTTTGAGTTCATAGTTTTAAACTAAAGTTCTAAAATTCTAATGAAGAAACTGATGGGTTTGTGAAATTGTTCACAAAAGTCAACACAACAAAAGTTAATTAGTGAACTAATTAAAAAGAATTATGGGTTTTTACAATTTCCTTATTTTGAAACACTGCTGGTTCTCTTAATGTTTTGTTTTCCAAATTTAAGAAAACTCTCTCTCTCTCTCAAGCTATCTACAACTAACAACAGTTTGGTAAAATGTCACTTAAAACAGAGATAAAAGCATTTGTTCTCTCCCTATTTGATCCCCCCAAAATTTAATAACTTTAAGTATCATTATGATTATTATGACAACGTGGCTATTTTTATAAATTCAATGAAAATTAACTCTCTCTTTTTATAGCAGGATATAATTTAAAACTTTGGATATAAGATAGCATGTCTCACTTCTAAGTTGCTGACCTCTCTTTCATGTTCCCGTAATTTGGTCTAATTGCTGCTTCATCCTGCTGTTCATCTTCTCCCCCCCC
>NW_007736884.1:41127-46803 GCF_000696425.1 Galeopterus variegatus
ACCCCCCGCCCCCGTCCCCGACATGGGACAGATCACCACCTGGGAAAGGGCCTTCCCAGCATTGTGGGATTTACACAAAGAAAAGTAAGACCTTTTCAATCAATTTATTGATCAATGCTTTTATGAGGAATGCCTTAATCATAAAGGGAGAAATAACATCTTCCCTACAAAAGCAGTTCTCTAAATTTTCCTGGCCTTAAAGAGGGTGTTTGTAACTTGGATGAGACATCCTGTTCCTAAACAAAAGACTTTTAATTGGTCAATTACAAAGACTAGATGCTTTGAAAACAGTAATGTCCTGGACAGGTGAACATTAACAAACTCTCTGGACTCAGAATCAACTATTATACCAGCAGAATCCCATTCTGGAGTTTCAACAGTGGTAATTACACCCAATTCACAGCATCTGGAATGATGCTGATGCAGCCAGAGATGACACGATCAGTCCTCACCTGAAGTAAATTAAAAGAACTTGCCATGATAAATGATACCAACTTTGCTTTAAATGCTTTTGTCTTAAGGGTGAAAACCTGATCTATATCTTTTGCTTTTTCTTTTAAATAAATAAAACAGGGGGAGATGTGGAGTATACATAAAGCAAATGTACTTCACAAGGCCTGGTTTTCCAAAGCCTTGCAGTCTCAAATATTGACCTTGCAAAGGACAGGAAATTTTCCCAGGCTAGTCTCTGTTGTAAGATAAAAAGTTGTAACACAGCTAGGTTGCTGGCTCAAAGACAGACAGGTTACTGATTGATATGTAAAGATACTGGGAAATTGCTGTAGGAAGAGAATGTTTGCTAAAATCAAGCTTTTGTTGAAAATTGCATTATAGAAGGTCACCTTGCCTGTCTTACTGAATGTTACCAGCTTCTATTGTTAAACTTCTTAAACTGTACTTAGAAAAAAACCCACTTATGTTCTCTTCCTGGAACTTCCTGGTCTGGAGAATAAATGCAGGAAGAAAACCCCAGTTTGTGGTTAATTTCCCAAATGGAAGGAATGCCTCTCTCTTGAGTGTTCCAGGAGATTAACCCCTTTTCGGGGCTTCTCACTGCTCAGAAGAGATGGGCTTTGAGTAATCTTTGGTGGATCTGTCACCCAGGGGAAAAGAGCTGACAAATCCATGAGAGGCAAAGCAACAAATATCTGCTCACTGTAACAGTGTCAATGCAGTAGGAGAAGGGTGACCCATTTACTGAGCACAAGTGAGAGACAGGAATGGGAGGAGGTTAGAGTAGGGGAACTTAAAATCATACATACCTGAATTTGAATCTCTGCTTCCAACTTCATAGCTGAGGGTCCTGGCCAAGCTCCTGTTTCCTCCTCCATGTAGTGAATTGACTGTCACAGGGCACACTCTGGAGTCAGGCTGCCTGGTTCATATCAGCTTCATTACTGACTTCCAGTGTGACCATGGGAAATTCTTTGACCCTCTCTGTGCCTCAGTTCCCTCATTTGAAAAATAAGCTTAGTAATAATTCTTCTCTCTTAGGGCTTCTGTGAGAATTAAATAGGATAAAATCTGATAGGATAGCACTGTGCAAATGTTAAGCAGTTAGTAAAGTTAGCAAATATTATTACATAAAATAGAGATAATGCTACTTACTTCAGAAATACTGTAGGTTGGCATCCCTAAAATAAAAAATGCTCCAAAATCCAAAACTTTTTGAGCAAGGACATAGCAACCACAAGTGGAAAGTTCCACATCTGACCTCATGTGACAGGCTGCAGTCAAAACTCATGTGATGGGTTTACTGAAAAACTAGAGCGGTTTGCATTCATAACAGAACAAGAAACCATGTCAGTTTATAAAATCAAAGAGAGACTTCTAAGACAATAACTGTTGTTAATGAGAACGATAACTCCAGAGGAAACATTCTAAAAAGCCATTAGGCAGAATGCCTCCTCATCCCTAGGAGACCCACTTCCTGGTCCGGTCCTTCAACTGCTTGTGATGTTTCTTCTCACCTGAAAAAAAGAAAGAAGGAAATACAGTGTAGAGTAACCTTTTAATCAAAACACAGCATTGTAGGTGGAGACTGGAAGGCTGCTGTTTGTTGTTGCTTAACAGCTGATACAGGTATTCTGGTGATGCCGCTGTACTGCTTAGTTACCCTAAACCCATTATTTTTTCATTGTATTAATGGTATGCCATATTTTATACTAAGTAGTTATTTGTGAATAAGTGCAAGAAAATGATTGCTCATCAGTAGCATATAAATTCAGTCAGGAATGATGATGATACCAAACAACCACAGATTGTCCACATGGATGACTGAGACCGTGACCCGTTTGCTTTATGATGGTTCCTTGTACACACTTTGTTTCATGCCACAAAATCATTAAAAATATTGTTCCCTTTCTCATATGAAATTACTGGGAACCAGAGAACTTCAGGACCATTTCCATGGTCACCAGGAAGGTATGTAACAGAATAAGCATGGAAATCCCGGGTATGTGATGCCAAAGCACACAACGACGGCGGTACAGGCAATCTCCAAGTGTGTGTGGACAATCTCTTCGGAGACGGGGCTGCAGATAATAGTTTGCCGATATGTTATAGTTGTCATTTTAAGATCAAGGGAAGGCTCTTGTGGCCTTATTTTCAATTTTCAAGAAGTGTCCGATCTTGGTAGTGCAGAACAGAGAAGCAGCCCAGTAAGTTCTTGGAACTTGAAACCTGAAACCACGTCCAGCTACAGCTCCCCCCCCCCCCCCCCCCTGGCGGGTACAAAAAAAAAAAAAAAGAAGAAAGAAAGAAAGAAAGAAAGAAACACTGCTGAAAGGAAGCTGGCAGGCTAGTGAGACTAGCTCCAAAGATCCACGGTCATATGCGCCGCCCCGGAACCCGTAGGCACCCGCCGCGGTCCGCAGTGAGCTGTTGAGCTGTACCTGGGCGCGCAGCGGGAGCGTTGGGAGACGTTCGGGAAGCTGCGGGGCCTCAGCTGCGAGGGCGCCGCCAAGGTCAGGCTGGACACCTTCGAGTGCCCGGGCCTGGTGCATCACACCGGGGGCTGCCACTGCGGCTTGGTTCAATTTGAGGTCTGAACCCCTGCAGTCATGAGTCCTGGATTATAGCTGCAGGCTATACAGGAAGAAGCAGCATCTGCACTTCCATTTAGCAACCTCCTGCCTCAAGCTCCTCCAGGGCGTGGAGAGTATCATCACGTGCCCGCCCAACACGCACCTGTCACTGCACAGCTTCTGCAGCAGGTGCGGGGTGCAGTTTCCACGCCGCTGTCTTTGAGCCCTTTGTGTATGATGTCGTCCCGCACTGCCTGGATGAGGGAATATTTTCCTGAAGGTGAAGCCCAGGAACTTTTAGAGACCCCCTCACGTCTATGCTAGTCCACACTCAGCCTCAAGCAATTCAGCAAATTTACCATTTAAGTATTCTATAAACATAGAATACTTAAATGCTAGAGGCATCTGCTTCAGGTAAGCAGATCAAGGTCCTGAATCTGGATCTGTCATTCAGGGTAGTGGTTTACCCTGAAACCTCAGTTCTCTGATGGGTTAAAAAAAAGAAAGAAAGAAAAGAAAAAAAGCCATTAATTCTCTTTGTCTAGCGTTTTCTCCTTGTAGGAAGGGGGAGGGCGTGACGATTTCCAACTTCTTTACGTGAGGCAGTTGAAACCAGAAGTCTCGCTTGTGGCCATTTTTGCAATATGCCACAATCAGTATAAGTCTATGATTTTGAAATATCATGGTAAATACATGAGAAACAAAAAAGTTGAAAGAAGTTGTCTCAGGGAACCAGAGCAGGAGTGGGGGACTGGTGTGGATTTAAAATCAAGTGATTTCTGGTTCATTAAAGGCTAGCGTTACTATTTAACTTTTAAGGTCATGTATGTATATTATTTTGAGAAAATTAAAGAATAGATGATGCGTTTTGTGTAGAAATAGTCTGTAGAAATTTCACATAGAAAAATACATAGAAATTCTAAGCTTAATTTCAAGAATGTTAAATAAATGCTCAAAATTACGTACAATTCCTAAAACAGTCATTACCTCTCACCTCTCACTTGTTGATGTCAATTGTGGCTATTTGTAAATTAACATGTGTGTTTTACTCTTGATCCCAGCAGGTTTGCACATTAATTGGCTTTAGTAGTAACGTTAAAATTGCATTTTGCTAATTTGGGAGAAACAATGCAAGGGAGGGGCCTATATTCCCGGTTTCCAGATGAAGAAACTAAGGCTCAAAAGATTAAGTAATTTGCTGAAAGTCATATACTAAGTAAGTGGTGGAACTGGAACAGTCTCCCAAGTCCATCTGATATCATCATCTATGTTATTTACAGTATACCTCTCTCCCTTTGAACATTTTTAAATAGCCACACCTTTATCAGAAAATGGTGTTATTTTTCCGCTAGGTTTGGGAACCAAAATTACTGATAAAATTACAAGGAGAGTTGAATACAATCATCCAGTTCTTTTAAGGAATCACAAATCCCTAATCCAATAAATAAGTGATTTAGAAGCTAAAAGCAAAGATAGAAATCTTCCAAATTTGTTTAATGAAGGGAGTTTAAACCCTGATTCCAAAACCTGGAAGAGACACACCACACACGCATGTGTGCCCACACCTACAGGCGTGCATATACACACATACACACAGAAATATGGATCTATCTCATTTATTAACATAGATTTATTATTATTATTATTAATCAAAGTTTGAGTCCTCCAGCTGCAGGGAACTGAATTCAGCTGACGACGTGGATGGGTCTGGAAGGGCTTCTTCCCAAGAGCCTCCGGAAAGGAACACAACAAGTCCAACACCATCCCACCCTATGAGACCCTGAGCAGGGAAGCCAGTCATACTGTGCAGTGTCTTTTCACCTACACGACTGTGAGCTAATAAATGAGTGTTGGTTTAAGCTGCTAGGAGTGTGGTAATTTGTCCCACACCAGAAGAAAACCAACACCGATTTTGATGCCTAGATGCGGGGTTCAGCCATGGCAAACACCCCAAAATGTGGGTGTGGTTCGAACTGGGCAGTGGGTGAAGGCTGGAAGAATTGTGAGGTGCGATAAAGCCTAAGCAGCCTTGTAAAAGGCCTTAATTGCCTTAAACAGACTGTTCATAGAAATCAGCTGGATTTCCAAATGGCTTTGGTACTCTTTACTCCTTTCCGCCTTCCATTTCCTCTCATATTAAGCCAGAATGTTTGTAGCTGTTATCCTATGCCTGTCATATCATTGTATGTTGGAGTGTTGGGGAAGATAGCGTCTCACTTTAATGTCACCGGTCCACAATTGGAGAGTGATTGTGCTGCAGGAGTTTTACTGGATGGACCATACCCAGGAATCTCATCCTTGCCTGATTGATTTTTAATCAGTAATTTTATTTATTTTTTTGTTTTGCACTTTATTTTTTTATTTAAACATAATTGATTATACATATTTGTGGGGTACAGAGTTGACTATCAGTATTTGTATACAGTATGTGATGATCAAATCAGGATAATTAGCATACTCATCATTGCAAACTGTAATCATTCTTTGTGGCCATTAACCAATTGCTCCCTAACCCCTCTCTCCCTCCCCTTTTCCCACCTCTACTAACCACAGTTCTGTTCTCTCCTTCTGAAAAGTTTAACATATTACTGTGATTGTCTTCCTTCCTTCCTTCCTTCCTTCCTTCCTTCCTTCCTTCCTTCCTTCCTTC
>NW_007736884.1:47803-54391 GCF_000696425.1 Galeopterus variegatus
TCCCACTTCTGAGTGAGGACGTGGTATTTCTCTTTCTGTGCTTGGCATGTTTCACATAACATAATTTTCTCCAAGCTCATCCATATTGTTGTGAATGGCAGAATTTCATTCTTTTTTATGGATGAGTAGTATTCCATTGTGTATATATACCACATTTTCCTTATCCAGTCATCTGTCGATGGACATTTAGGTTGATTCCATGTCTTGGCTATTGTAAATAGAGGTGTGATGAATATGGGAGTGCAGGTATCCCTTCGACATGATGATTTCCATTCCTTTGGGTATTTTGGCCTTGCTATCTGGCCATGAAAATCCTTCAAATTTATTCTTTTTCAGGATGGCTTTGGCTGTTCTTGAATCTTTGATATCTATACATGTTTTAGAATCAGTTTGCCAATTTCCATTTACAAACAGTTTTGATTGGGATTGCATTTTATCCATAGATCATTTTAATGAAAATTCTCTCTCCAATTTAATTTTCATAATACTGTCTTCTAACCACAACGTGGTACATGGTATCTCTGATTAATGCAGGTCATCTTTAATTTCTTTCAGAGGTATTATGTAGATTTCTGGGTAGAGGTCTTGTGGATTTTTTAATTATATTTGTTCCTAGTTATTTAACGCTTTCTGATGCTATAGGAAATGGCATTTAAATTTTTTTCTCTTTGTAATTTTTGATGCTAGTATATAAAAATATGATTCAGTTTTGTAATATTGACCTTATATCCACTGATTATGCTAAATTCATTTATTAATTCTAAAATTTGATGTATACATTCCCTAAGTTTTCATGTAAACAATCTGTTGTGTCTCTTTTATTTTTTTAAGAGCTGAGGAACCTCTCTCCAAAGATCCTAAAGGACGTGCATCCATATTCCCATTGACTGCAACTGGAAAATGTCCATTTCCAAACAAGTCACTGGTGCAGTAGTGAGATTACTATGACCTGGTCAGTCAACCGTACTACTCTTTATAGATCAGATACATTGTGTTATGAGGCAAAGTTTTTCTTTATTTTAAGCAAATATATAAATACTTGGAAATTAATGATTTGATTAGAAGTTTGAAAATCAGGAGATAGGTGATTATGAATTATATTTGTGGAATATTCCTCCATGTAAATGAGCTGAAATAACAATTCCTAAGTTATATAATTTCTTAAGCAATGAGTAGTATGCTAATATGTGAAAAATATTTGTACTTGTTGAGGAAGAATAAATTTTTAAAATTAGTTTATCTCAAAAATACTCTTTTTGCTGATTATATAGTACAAAATTATCATAGAAAATTTAACACATACCCATATCAAACTTTTAACAATAGCTATGGATCACTGGTAGGATTGCTTATGATTTAAACTTTCTTAACCTTTTCTGAATTACCTAAATCCTCTACTGAAAGGTTTGTCAAACTTGACACTATTGGCATTTGGGGCCAGCTAATTCCATGTGGTCAGAGGCTCTCCTATGCATTAAAGAGGTTTAGTAGCATCCCTGACCCCTACATACTCCTCCCTCCCCAATTGTAACAGTCTGCAGATATTCCTAAATTTCCCTGGGTGTAGTGGTGGGGGCGGGGGTGCAAAATGTCCCTGGTTGAGAACAACTGCACTGCAGTGAATGAAGTTTGAATATACGTAGAAAGATAGGTAGATGTAAAAATAAATAAGTAGATGTAAATATATATCAGTAGATATAGTACCTCATGTGTTTTTTGTGTGTATGTGTGTATAATATCATAGCCATGAATTAAAAGTTTTTAAAAAAATAACCTGTAAATTCTACCTAAGTTTATCCCATGGGAATCCAGTATCCTGTTGGAAATAGGATTGGAAGTTGTTTCCAATTTTTTAAAATAAATGACACTATAATAATCACCTTTCAGCATATAACATTGTGAGTATATATGAGTATTTCTTTATCATTCATGCCTGGACTAGGACTTGTAGCATCATATGGATTTCATGTAAGACTTTTTATATGTATCAAAATATCATCAAATTTTTATCTGAGAAGGTGCTATGAATTTATAATCCAATTCAGTAATATATAAGAGAGTCTGTTTTCTTACAACAGCCTAAAATCTAATTAGAAATAAAAAATAATTGTTTTCAAAAATGCAAATAACTTATTTTTTCTGAGTACAAGAGTGATGTATGCTCATTGAAAGCATTCAGAAGATAAAGTATGAAGAGGATAAAAATCGTCTTTCCAGATTTTTTTTCCTATGAGAACATAAATACATAAACACTTTTTAAGTGGACCAGGGGGAAAAAGAAAGAAGAAGGTATTGAAAATACCAATAAAGAGAGGGATTTCTTTAGAATAAAGTTTGAGACCTTAGAGGATAGTCAGTCAATAAATGAAAGTACCCTCATTATCTATCTATCTATATTCCTTATGCATATACTCTTCATATATATATTACATATTCCTTATATATTATATATTCTTTTAAAGAGAGCAAGGATAGATGGGTGCATTTTAGTTATTACTAAGTCAGGCATCATGACTAAGACTCACAGCAATTCCAGAAAGGAGGAAAGATCTCAGAGAGTAAACTGACATGACTCCCAAGAGGAAAACTGGATCCATGAAACTGGTGAAAGCTGTCCGTAGAACTAAAGGAATCGCTGTGAGATCAGTTGGGGTTCATAACCCTAAATGACAAGGACACAAGGCATAGTGGTCAACATGGACATAACAAAATCAATGATTCTCATTGTCTCCCTGATCTCAACTGAGCAAGATTTCCCTAGTTCAGTAAGTGGCACCACCGTCCACCAAAATCTAGGCGTTATCACTGATTGCTATCCTTCCCTCCTAACCTCACAGACATACAAATTTTCCCAGCTTAGGCCCCAGATATCGACATTGTGGAAGAGAGACACAAGCAATCCCCACTCCTCCCTGTCTGAATTTTAGCTGTGCAGAACGCATGACCAAGCATAAACACATTTGCATTGTTCCACCACGCTAAGTTTTGGAGTCGTAGGGGACTAGAACACTTTTTATTCATTTATTCTTTATTTAAGTACATCCTTTATTTCTTCAGTATTTCATTTTCCATATTCCCTCCTTTATAAACTTGTATTCTATATTTCATTCCAAATTTCATTCCATTCTTTTCTCATATTTTAAAATCTATAGTGCATATTTCATAGTACATTTATTTCAAGCCATTGTACATTCCATTGCACTCTATATTCCTTCCTATTTTGATTTACTTCCATTTTTCTTTAATATTTTATGCTACATATCATTCCTTTTAGCACAGAACATATATTCTTTTATTCCATGTGACATTAGATATTTCTATTTTCTCTTTTGTTCCATTTTCCCATTATATTCCATTCATTTTCCATCCCATTTAATTTTCCATTCCATATCCTGTTCAAACCCGTATTCCATTCCCCATTTTATTCCAGTGTCCACTGCAATCAGTCTCCATCTTATCCCATTCTGAATTCCATGTAAAATTGATTTTCCATTCCAAATTATTTAACACTCCAACTATCATTCCAAATATCATTCTATTTATGAGCTATGTTTCAGTCTGCTGCTCATCCATTCTATTAAATATCCCATTCTATTCTGACAAAATTGTTATAACAGCAACTTTCAGGACAGCAGTTTGCTAATATGTTTATCAAAAAAATTTACAAATGTGCATAGACTTGTACCAAGAATTTCTTCTGGGAATTTATCCATAACAGAGACATTTGAGAATATGAACAATTTTTAGTGAAAAGAATGTATCTCAAATTGATGTCAAAAGTTGGAAACAACATAAATGTTGGTCAATATAGGAATGTTTGAAGTCATTCCCTAAAATGAATGTTTTGTAGTTACAAAATGGCCTAGTGGAAATTTATTTATTGACATGGAAAGTGTGTTTTCTGGACCCCAAAAGTAGGTTAAAAAACAATACATGCATGATTTTCATAAAACAAAACAAAAAATATGAAATATGTGTTAATGGCTTTTCTACCAACATATAAGATTTCCAGTATTTGCATGTGGGTGTGTGGGAATTGAGGTGGTAGTTTTCCTACATTCGCTTTTCTGCTTTGGGTACTGAACATGCAACCCTTTTGTAATGATGGCTAAAAATGAGTGTCCATGTTGCTGTGAATTGTAGTATTTTATTGTTTTTTATAGCACAGTAGAATTCCATTGTGTAGATATACCACATTTTCCATATCCACTCATCTGATGATGGACATTTGGGCTGGTTCCAGCTCTTGGTTATTGTAAATAGTGCTGCAATAAACATTGGAGTACAAGTATCCCTTCGACATGATGATTTCCATTCCTCTGGGTATATTCCCAGCAGTGGAATAGCTGGAGGACTTAGAAAAAATTATATTAAATGAAATAAGTCAGGCACAGAAAGAGAAATACCATGTTCTCACTTATTTCGGTGAGCTAAAAATAAATAAATAAATACACAAACAAATGGAGGGAGGGTGGGGAAGAAAACACAATAATGAGAATTCCTTGAACTTGTTAAGACAAGTGAACAGATATAATGTTGATGGGTGGGAGGAGGGAGAAGGGGGGGAAGGGAAGAATAGGTAAAGGGACACGAAAATCAACTACATTGTATACTGATAAAACAAAATTTAAAAAAAAAAAACTGAGCAGGGTAAACAGGATCTGGGTGAAAGAATCACATAAAAAAATAACTTTTATCAGGAACTGAAAATAGATATTATGTATAATTCTGAATGATTAGAATGATTAGAACAACATATCACTTAAAATTTAACAAAATTATTTTTTATCCTAAATAAACTCACATTTTAAATGTCTAAAAAAAAAAAAAAACGAGTGTCCAAATATGAAACTTCAAGTCTGTGCATCACAGCATATTTATATCAACAGAAACCAGAGACTAGTCCAAATAAATGAATGTACATTCGTCTGTGGATTGAACATGCAACGCTTTTGTAATGATGACTAAAAATGAGTGTCCGCTCATGCAAATGTTATGCATAGTTAAGGACAGTATCACCCTTACTCCTATGCAACCTGCAGCCTGTGCCTCAGGGGTCAAAGCAAGGAGAAACCTCTTACTGGAATATTCTAAATCCCCCTCTGGCATGTGACGCTTGACAGAGTCAGCAGGTCCCATCCCTTTTGCCTTCAGGCCTCTCTCCAACCCTGAAACCCACCGGACCCCGCATCGTGTCATCCAGATGCCTGGAGTCCTGGAGAGTCCCTTCTGGGGTCACACATGGGCACAGTGTCCTGACTAGATGCCAAGAGGGACACATGGCTAGGGGATATAGCCTCTGGGTCAGCGTGGTATTTCTTCTAAGCTATCACTCGAGATTGAGCCACCGGAATGGTGCTGACAAGCTGACGTGGAGCGACTCAAATATTCCTAGAGACAGACTCCCCCTGTCACCCCCGCGCCTCCCCCGAAACACACCCCCCCCTCAGGGGCCGGGTTTAACATACGGGAAATCCCCACTCTTGACCGCGTCAGGGCAGATCACCGAGGGGCGGAGCACATCCTCCTGTTTGAAGCCAGATGGCTCTGGGTTGGATGGCTCCGGGGAGAGGTGTCACGTGACATGTGGCTCACCAATCGGAGGTGAGGATTTGGCAGGGCCCGCCCACCCTCCTCACCCCAAAGGCCGTGGCTCTACCTTCCGTGGTGCAAGCAGCTACGCTCTAGTGCCTCAGAGCGAGAACCTGGCGTTATGGCCACCTGGTCCCACGGGCAGAAGGAGCAGAAGCTCCAGCAAGGTGAGGTACCCAAGCTCCAGCAGGGTGGGGTACCCAAGCTCCAGCAGGGTGGGGTACCCAAGCTCCAGCAGGGTGGGGTACCCAAGCTCCAGCAGGGTGGGGTACCCAAGCTCCAGCAGGGTGGGGTACCCAAGCTCCAGCAGGGTGGGGTACCCAAGCTCCAGCAGGGTGGGGTACCCAAGCTCCAGCAGGGTGGGGTACCCAAGCTCCAGCAGGGTGGGGTACCCAAGCTCCAGCAGGGTGGGGTACCCAAGCTCCAGCAGGGTGGGGTACCCAAGCTCCAGCAGGGTGGGGTACCCAAGCTCCAGCAGGGTGGGGTACCAGCACGGCGCCAGGGCCTGTCCTCCAGAGACGCTCCACCCAGCGAAGCCGCCAGTCTCTGTCTGGGCCGGCTGGCGGGAATCCTCCCGNTCACCGAGGGGCGGAGCACATCCTCCTGTTTGAAGCCAGATGGCTCTGGGTTGGATGGCTCTGGGGAGAGGTGTCACGTGACATGTGGCTCACCAATCGGAGGCGAGGATTCGGCAGGGCCCGCCCACCCTCCTCACCCCAAAGGCCGTGGCTCTACCTTCCGTGGTGCGAGCAGCTAAGCTCTAGTGCCTCAGAGTGAGAACCTGGCGTTATGGCCACCTGGTCCCACGGGCAGAAGGAGCAGAAGCTCCAGCAGGGTGAGGTACCCAAGCTCCAGCAGGGTGAGGTACCCAAGCTCCAGCAGGGTGAGGTACCCAAGCTCCAGCAGGGTGGGGTACCCAAGCTCCAGCAGGGTGAGGTACCCAAGCTCCAGCAGGGTGAGGTACCCGCAGAGCCGAACGACGAGGCCGCCGGTGCC
>NW_007736884.1:54654-59311 GCF_000696425.1 Galeopterus variegatus
AGACGCTCCACCCAGCGAAGCCGCCAGTCTCTGTCTGGGCCGGCTGGCGGGAATCCTCCCGTTGGGTTCGCCGCTGCTCCTGATCCTCAGGTCCCAAGCCTTGGTTCTCAGCCTACTTGGCATGCAGTCCGTATGCGTGCCTCCTCACCCTCACCTCCTGGTAGGTTCTTTCCTTTCCCTGAGCAATATGGTGAGACCTCCTCCTCCTCCTGTACCTCCTTCTCCTCCTCTTTCACCTCCTCCCCTAGGTCTCCTAGCCGAAGCCCTTCCTCTTCCCCTACTGAGTTTTCTGGCCGGAGCTCCTCTTCCTCGTCCCCATAAGTTTTCAGGCCTGAGGTCCATCCCCACTCCTAGCCCTGCCAGCCTTAGGCGCGCCTTGCTGCCGGAGATTGATGCCCTGAGCCCTGCCTTTCCAGGAGAGCAGGCCGAAACAGGGAGCCCTCACCGCCCTATGCCGCCTGCAGTGTGACCACCCCCTGTGAGCATCCTCCAGGACCCGCGAAAAAAATCAACATCTGCCCGCTGCGCTGAATGGGCTGCTTGCTCCGCGGTTGCCTGTGAGATCTCCAGGAGTTCTAGCCGTTAACCAGTTCTGAAGCAGTTTTGAAGCCTCCTTTCCCCATGACTCCACCAAGCAGCACTTATCTGCTATTGGCCCTTGATTCCAGGCCCCCTTCTCCCTCAGAAGGCCCTGTCTTTGGCCCTAAGCTGAGATTTCCATTTTCCAAGTAACTTTTATATAATCAAGTATTTTAATGAATAAAATTAAGATATTGGTTTAATTTTAAAATTGTAGGGTTTTTTGCTTGTTTTGTGTGTGTGGGGGGGGTCCGTAAAACTGTAAATCCTATGTCATATTTGGAGAATTAAAAGAAGGCTGTGGGCATGCTAAGTGACTCTGGAAAAGAAGTGGAGTGTGACACTATCTTATCAATCATTTATTGTCTCTGTTGGAAGAGGAGTTCTGTCCAGGACTTAGTCACTGCATAACCTCTTAGCATAGGAGATTTGCAGCCTGGATGAGAAAAAGAGGACAGGGTTTAATCCAAAGTGGCTCGAGAAAAGGAGGTGTGATGGAGATACCCATATCCAGGATCAGGAAAGAGGCTGGGCATGACCAAGTGTTGGGGAGGGGGCGGGAGGATAACCCAGATGGGAGTAGGGAGGCTGGGAGGAAGACCCAGGATCAGGAAGGGGGAACAGCAGGGGTCAGGAGTCTGAGGGGAGAAGGCCTCAAGTTTGTAGAGGAAGGAAGAGTTTGTGTGTTGGCAACAGGGCTCCTGAAATGGGAGGTCTGGTGTGTGGGAGGGTGTCTTGGGAGGGTGATTCAAGGTTAGTGATTGATAATGGGGAAATGGTCAGATATTTACTGAAAAAAAATGGATAATTCCAATGTAAAAAAATAATTGTGACTGAGTTTGTGAGTAGGTATGTGAGCGTGTGTGTGTGTGTGTGTGTAGACATATTTGGAGAGAAAGGCACGAAAGGCACAGATATGTGAACAGGGTATGTACCTGATTTTTGCAATAACTGGTGATATGGTCTTAACTTCTATATTATGTACTTTCACCTTGACCCTTGATAGAGTTTGGATGTGCTGTCCCCACCAAAACTCATGCGAAAATCTGATCCCCAGTGTGACAGTGTTGTGCGCTGTTTCAGTCATGGGGGTGGTCCCTTGCGAATGGATCAATGCTCTCCCTGGATGGTGGGGGTCATGAGTGAGTTCTGGCTCTATTACTTCCCGCAAGAGCTGGTTGTTTAAAAATACCCTGGCACCGCCTCTTTCTCTTGCTTCCTCTCGCCATGTGGTCTGCTTGTACCCGCCGGCTGCCTACCACTTTCCACCCTGAGCAGAAGCACCCTGAGGCCCACGCCAGATGCAGCTGTCCCAGAATTGTAAGCCAAATAAACCTTTTTTCTTTATAAATTACCCAGTGTCAGGTATTTCTGTTATAGCAACAGAAAACAGACTAAAACAACCCTTTAACTACTTATGTAATGAAACTCACCTGGGATGCTTTTCAGAAAGTTAAGTTGTGGAAACATGATAGAGACCATATTAAAGGAATAAAGTGGAAAAAAATATAAACCAAACCAGTTAAAAAAAACCAACTCACTCTGCCTTTTTTCTCATATTCCTCCTCTCTTTGATTTTCAGGTATGTGATCACTACAGGCATGAACCTGGCCACAAAAGGCCCTAGTCCTGGGCCCCGCATTTTAGAGGGTCCCACTCAGGCCCTGCTCATGCTGTATTCATACCACAAAGCTAAGAGCCCACAGGGACAAGGAGATGTGCCCACCAAGTCCCAATACCATGCCACTTTTGTAGAAACATTCCCTATTGCTGCTTCCAGGTCCTGCAAGGACTGATTCTCAGGGTCCTTTCTAAGGAACGGAGAATTGGGCCTATGGTACACGTACTCTTAGGCCCTAACGGTGGCCAAGCAACCAGTCTTTTTGGTAGCAAAGGGTAAACAAAGCTTGGAGGTGCAGGCTGAGGTGTTCTTAAGAGTCAGCCTACCTCATGGTGTAGGACATATCTGACAGTGGGAGGAAGAGATCAATGACATGGGCTAGAGGACTTCCATTGTCCTTTTGCACCATATGCTGCAAAGGTTAGTGGCTGGCCTATATGCACATAATAAGCTCCATAGCCCAGCCCCAGAGATTAAGAGACACCCAGGGATATATATCTAGGAAGATGAGCCTTGTCCCTGGAGGTGGCCCTGGCCACACAACACTTCCTCATATCCCAGATGTTGAGGGAAGCAATAGTTCAGGTCCCAGGTCAGGTTCCTTCCTGCAGTGAGCCAGATTTGTGGGCTGAAGCAGAGATGCCAACTACCCTACTACATGCTAGCATTTTAGTGTATCTCCTGGGTTTTTAGTCTCCTTGGGAATGGACCCTGATTCAATGTCTTTAATTCAAGCATGCCATACCCAAATTTACATAGTCCCTATTGACCACAAGCTCTTCTTCCTTCTCTTGACCTTTGGTCCTTCCCATAGTCCCTTCTTATGAAAGTATCACACGGCAGACCTCCACACTGTGGAATGCAGTGGAAACTTCTCAGATTTCATCATACTTGACCTTTTGGCAGCATTTGGCACAGTTGATCACGCCCCCTTCCTTCACAGATATTGTTCCTTAGTCTTTAGAGACTGCTCTTTTTGTGTTCACCCCACACTCTTCTAGAACTTTCTTACCCCCCACCTCTGAGTGTTGGAGTGCCCGGGCTTCAGGTTTTGGCCTTTTCCCCCTACATACATTGGCTTCCTAGGAAATCCCATCTAGTCTCATGTCTTTAAATATTTTTTTAAGCTGGTGAATCAAAATATTGTGTATCCCCTCCTACCCATTCCCTTGTACTCCAGTCATGTATATCCAGCTTCCTAATTAATTTCTTCACTTGAGATGCCTAGAAAGCATCTCAAACTTCAGTAATATGGAGCACTGTCCAGTAGAAATATACTGCTAGCCACCCATGTAATCTACAATTTTCTATTAGCCAAATTAAAAAGGTATACAGAAACAGATGATATCAACTTTAATAATTTATTTAACTCCATCTATCCAAAATATTATCATTTTAGCACATAATCAATACAAACATTATTAATGAGATATTTTATACTTTTTTTCCTACTGAGTCTTTGAAATCTGCTGTGCTGTGTGTTTGGCAATTACAGCATATCTGAATTATGACTGGCCACATTTCAAGTGCTCGGTAGCCACATGTGTGGACGTGTGAGAACAGCTCAGTTTGGACCTTCTCATTTCCTTATTCTCTCTTATTTATTTCCTTTTGCATTATGATTCCACCTCCAACAGTTACTCATCTCTGTGAGTTTCTGTCCTAGAAGGGAGCCCTGCGGTGTCAGTTTGAGAGTTCATTACTCCAGCATCTATAGTGCCTCTTGAGCTGGGCACCTTGCACTTGCCTGGTACATGTGGAACATCATTAATCCAAACATCTGAAATCCAAAATGCTCCAAAATCTGACATTTCTGAGTGGCTATATATGACACTCAAAGGAAATGCTCGTTGGAGTATTTTGGATTTCAGATTTTTGGATTAGGGATGCTCAACTGCTAAGTATAATGCAAATATTCTAAAATCCAAAGAAAATCCAAAATTAGAAACACTTCTGTCCCAAGCATTTCAGATAAGGGATACTCAACCTGTACTGAAAAAGGGCAAAACCCTCCCGGTGTCAGCTGCTCTTTCCAGCGAGCTGGCTAATTTGTGGTTCTCCCGTTATGGTTAGTCAGATGCTGTGCCATTACATCTTTCTCCTTCTTCACAGACACTGATATCATGTAGGTATTGTGACTGTTGGTGGTTTGTCTTTAACCAAGAGTTGTTGAAAACATTAACCACGCATATAGCAACAGAAAACAGACTAAAACAACCCTTTAACTACTTATGTAATGAAACTCACCTGGGATGCTTTTCAGAAAGTTAAGTTGTGGAAACATGATAGAGACCATATTAAAGGAATAAAGTGGAAAAAAATATAAACCAAACCAGTTAAAAAAGCAGGCCTTTGGTAGCTCTCGAAAGAACACAATGGGATCCATCATCTGAACAAAATGGAAAAAAAAGAATTAAATTCAGGACTGAGAACCAAAAACTTATTGGGTATGCCACT
>NW_007736885.1:0-980 GCF_000696425.1 Galeopterus variegatus
ATGATGTCATTGTCTCTCAGAGCTGTTGCATAGGCATCATTCCTGGTGCTGTGAATTGGGGCATAATTACCAGTTGTTGAAACTCTGGAATGGGGTTCTGTTCCATGTAATAGTTGATTTTGAGTCCAGAGAGTTGGTTGATATTCACCTACCCAAGATATTACTGCTTCCAAAGCATCTAGTCTTTGTAAAATTTTTTGATCAATTATAAATCTTTTGTTTAAGAACAGGACTTCTCATCCAAGTTATAAACACCCTCTTTAAGGCCAAGAAAATTTAAGAGCTGCTTTTGTAGACAAGATATTATTTTCCCCTTTATGATCAAAGCATTCCTCATAAAAGCATTGGTGATCAATATTTTGACTGAAAAGGTCTTACTTTTCTTTGTATAGATCCCTCAGTGCTGGGAAGGCTCATTCCTAGATTGTCATGTCCCACATCAGAGGAAAAGATAAGCAGCAAGATGAAACAGCAGTTAGGCCAAATTAGGGCAACATGAAGAGGGGTCAGGAACTTAGAAATGAGACATGCTATCTTATTACCAAAGTTTTAAGTTATATTCTGTTATAAAGAGAGAGAATTAAATTTTATTGAAGTCATGAAAATAGCCACAATGTCATAATAATCATAAAGATATTTAAAGTTATTAAATTTGGGGGGATCAAATAAAGAGAAAACAAATGTTTTAATTTCTATTTTAAATGATATTTTGTCAAGCTGTTGTCAGTTATACATAGCTTAAGAGAGAGAGTTTTCTTAAATCTGGAAAACAAAACATTAAAAGAACCAGCAGTCTTTTAAAATAAGGAAATTGTAAGAACCCATAATTCTTTTTAATCAGTTCATTAATTAACTTTTGTTGTTTTGATGTTGGTGAGTAATTTCATAAACCCATCAGTCTCTTCATTAGAATTTTATAAATTTAGTTTAAAGGTATGAACTCAAAGTTTGTCAGGAAACTGTACCTATCAGAGTTTTTT
>NW_007736885.1:2309-3390 GCF_000696425.1 Galeopterus variegatus
AACCCAGGCAAAGATGTGTGCTGATAAGAACATTTTTATACATTCAGGATAGTAAATGGGGTTCCATTTGTCAGAGCAGATTATGCAAAGCCCAGTTTGAACCTCAGCTATTTTTACCAAGTAAATATTTATAGTTTCCCAGCCAGAAAACTTGGTGTATTAAATCTATACCCTTATCAGTTAATGTTAACTAGGGCCTTTGAGATACTGAGCACATGTCCCCTTTCACTAGCCATCTTGGGCCCCAGGTTTCCACTTGGCATTTAGGGCCATGTGGAATCCAGAGAGGCTATATGAAGCAAAGATAATGTCTAAAAGATATTGTTTCTCCCAGCATGGCCCTATGAGGGAGAGCTGAGTCATATTGACCTAAAGACAAATTTAGGTAAAAGGTTTAAATCAGATTTTGAAGATGTATTCATTTAAACAAAACTTTAGAAAATTAAAGTCATGTGAACTTGAAAAGTATACTTATTTATTTAATGAGCNTCATTAATTAACTTTTGTTGTTTTGATGTTGGTGAGTAATTTCATAAACCCATCAGTCTCTGCATTAGAATTTTATAAATTTAGTTTAAAGGTGTGAACTCAAAGTTTGTCAGGAAACTGTACCTATCAGAGTTTTTTCATGAAATATTTGAAGACATAACATTTTAAAATTATAATTGAACCAAGATTATGACTGGTAGCATTTGTATCAAGACACAGATTTTCAGGAACACATATTCATAACACGTTAGTACTGACAATGCTTTCCCATATAGTCTAATTTATCAAATAAGCCAATTAGTTTTGATAAATATTTTATATATCCTTTGAGAACCTCCAGGGCCCTTGGAACCCCTTAAAGTTAGTTTAAATCAAAAGGTTGAGCTTTCAGGATTTAGTTTTGGAAAGTCTGTCAAATAGCAAAGGCTTAAAACACTTAGTTGAATAAGATCACAAATTACTGCAAAAACCAAAGTGACAGTGGATTTCAAAGGAAGAGAGCACAAGAAATTATCATGCACAATTTAAAATACCTCTAGAAAAGACAAATGTAATCCTGTTTGATTAGTAAACCCAGGCAAAGATGTGTGCT
>NW_007736885.1:4952-5796 GCF_000696425.1 Galeopterus variegatus
AAAGGAGGTATGGTTGGTACACCATGGCTGTGTTTCTCATAAAGCCTCAGAGTCAAGAAAAGAACCAGTGCTTTAAAGAGAGAAGAGAAGCATTGTACAGATAAGAAAGAAAAGCATGTTCAAACAAAACCAACATTGCAAAGAAATACTAATTTCTTTTATTTTAGATTGTCCAATTTAAGGTTTTTTCAGTTGCTGGTGAAGATTAAGTTTTATCCTTTTTTGGTGACATGAACAAGTCTTAGTTTTTTGTTAAGGTCTTGAGTTGGTCTCAAAGCAACTTGACATAGATTTCAAGTTGTTAGATGGGATGCCTTAATGAGACCCATTGCATAATTAATGAGTGACCAATTTGTTCCCAAATTCTTATGTTAAGGCTCCCTTCCTTGAGGTACCAAGAACGTGGTTGTTTAATATCCACTAACCATTTTACAAGCTGCTGTTCAGTTACTTTACAGCCCGCTGCTTTAAGGAGACATTGGAGTTGTAATGCGTGTTGAGTCCCCTCTTTTGTTAGTAAATTATCCATATTTTAAAAGTAAAAAATGGGAAAAGTACCTTCAGGGTTGAAAAGACCTAACTTGACCTGCCACAGGTGTGGACCCCTAATTGAGAATTGCCTGTGAACCCCTTTACCAGGGCGAGTCTCCCTTACTGGGACTTCCCTTGATGGGATCCGTAGTGGACATCCTCTTACTTTCCAAGGCTTGGCAGGTTGGTCTCCAATCCATGGAGCCATAGTGCCTCACATGGGGCACCATTTTGTTACACTCTCTTTGTCAACTCTCTTCCCCTGGGTGATGGAGATGCAAAGGATTACTCAAAGCCCATTTCTTCTGAGCAG
>NW_007736885.1:6005-10202 GCF_000696425.1 Galeopterus variegatus
TCTGAGCAGTGAGAAACCCCAAAGGGGTTAATTTCCAGGAACCCTCAAGAGAGAGGCATTCTTCCTTGGGAAATTAACACTGAGCTGGGGTTCTGTCTCAGTATTTATTCTCCATGCCAGAAAGTTACAGAAAAGGAACATAGGTGGAGTTATGGCTAAATATAGTTTAACAGTAGAAGCTGGTAACATCAGTGAAACNTCTGAGCAGTGAGAGGCCCCAAAGGGGTTAATTTCCAGGAACCCTCAAGAGAGAGGCATTCTTCCTTGGGAAATTAACACTGGGCTGGGGTTCTGTCTCAGTATTTATTCTCCATGCCAGAAAGTTACAGAAAAGGAACATAGATGGAGTTATGGCTAAATATAGTTTAACAGTAGAAGCTGGTAACATCAGTGAAACAACAAAGTGACATTCCATAATGCAATTTGCAAAAGATTAAGTTGATCCACCAACAAAAGCTTGTTCTTAGCAAATATTGTCTTTTCCTACTGCAGTTTCCTCAGTATTTTTACATAACAATTAAGTAACTTTAGGTTAACCTGCTCCAAGAGCATCTGTCCTTGAGCCAGCAATTTTGCTGTGTTATAGTTCTTTATCTACAAGAGAGACTTTATCCTGGGGAAATTGTCCTGTCTTTTGAAAGCTTAACATTTGTATATGTAATTTTTAAAAGTTAGATTATACCTGAAACTACAGGGCTGCTCCAAGGGCATCTGTCCTTGAGCCAGCAATTTTGCTGTGTTACAATTCTTTATCTACAAGAGAGACTTTATCCTGGGGAAATTGTCCTGTCTTTTGAAAGCTTAACATTTCTATATGTAATTTTTAAAAGTTAGATTAGACCTGAAACTACAGGGCTTTGGAAACTAGGCCCTGTGAAATACATTTGCTTTATAAATGTTAGTCTACTCCACACAGAGCCCTCCGTAAATGGACCCTTGCTGTTGGAGGGAATGTATAGGATCAGGCCCCTAGGCTTGGGGTCAGGATTCTGGCAAGAGGGACCCTGGGATCAAAAACAAATGCCTGAGACCCTGCATACTATACGTGGAGTTTTGCATATCCCAGAACTCTCTCTTGGAAGGAGCTTGTGCTCTGTGCTATTTGGGAATTCTTTTACTCTAAATTGGGAATTGCAGGGGTGAGAAGGCATGGAAGTAACCCAGCAAGTGGAGCTGGAAGGTAGTTTCGAAAGTGTGACTCTTTGGAGAGGCCTGTGCAGCTCTCTAATGCCTGAAATAGCCTGTCTGTTCCTTTAAGCTCAAGCTGGAAGCTTCCAGGTTTAGCGTGCCAAAGACTTACAAATTGGAAATGGTTTTTCAAAGTAACACTAGCAGTTTCTGTTTATGGAAACGATCAAACTTGAAGTTATATGAACATTGCAAAAGAATCTCCCATAAAGCTTTCTAATAAAAACATTTAATGGCAAAAGATGGGACAAAATAGCCTAAGGGCCGTAGCTGCACGTTGTTCAATCTAAACAACATGTAAGTTTTATTTTTTTTCTTCACTGCTGAATTGAAAACTTATTTTTAAAATTTACTTCAATTGTAAAGAACTATTTCTGTTCTCCAGTACGATTTTCATTTTTGAAGAGAAGCAGTAAGGAAAGACTGTCTTTGGGGAGTGAAATGAGGCTCTCTGTGCTTAGGAGCACTGGCTAGCCGTCGTCCTTCCCTCCATCTTTTGCTGCATTGAAAAGCGCTGGATGATCACAGGTGTCCCCTAGATGTCCCGGTTGTCCATCTGGATGTTCCCATATGGCAGCCAAACTTTTCAATCCAGCCGGGGTTGGCTTTTCACTTTGGGGGCTCGACAACTTAATTTATTAACACACGTAGCATGCACCCTACTCTTGGAAGCAGACACACATACCGAGCTCATAGACACTGATACATCAGAAGCACAAAACAGGTTATTTATGAATTGACACTGAGCAGTCCCACTGTCACCTAAGCAAGAGGCTCCCAGTCACAGGTCAGTTCCTGCTGTGAGTGTTGGAGCTCAGCTTCTGTGGCTCTGTGGTGGGTCCTGACATGCCATTTGCATCTGGGTCTATCTGTGTTTGTATTTTGGTTTAATTCTTAGAGAAAAATCTTTTAACACTTCTTCCAAGTTCTAGGAGAGAGAGAAGACCCACCTCCTTGTGTGTCCATGTACCACCTACCCTTTAAAGAGGCCATCCCCTAGGCTGTCAGGGAGGAAAGGAACTAGCAGTTAGTTAGTGCCCACATTACGCCAGAAACATTTTATGTTTTTATTAGAATGTCAGTGAAAGCATGCAGGGTAGAGGGAACTTTTCCTATGCTGCCAATGATGAAACGAAGACTGTCATATGTGAAGTCCAACATCACACAGCTGTGCAGAATGTCTGGATCAGGATTTCCGTCCCTGTTGTCTGGTTCTAGGTGCCCCGCTGTCTCCGCCACCACAGAGCCTGTGCTCAGGGACTGGCAGTGCCTCTGCACTTGCTCTGCCCTGGCTGAAATGCCCCCTTGGCTTCCTGCATCCCACCCCACCCTCTTCCCACTGGGGGTCATGCTCGCCAATCCATTCTCTGGACAGTTGGTCTTCCTGCCATGTGCCCCAGTTATACCTTTTCATAAAGGTATAACTATATAATAAAACAGCCACCAATGCCTATTACTAGTCTCTGCTTCTCTCCCCAGTTCTTCTGCGTGGACTAAGAACTCCCTGGGGTGGGGTTTATGTCCTAGGCATATTTTTGCCCACGGCAGCTAGCGTAGTCCTGGCATTTGATGGAATAATTCAGTGTATATCAAGAGATGGATGGAAGAACCTTCAGAGTATGTGAGCAAATAAACCATCTCACAAGTGGTTGGAAGGGAAGAGGTTTTCCGCAGTAATTTCCAGTTACTGCATTTCTCTGATGAGGGAAAGTACGAAAGCAAACACGCAAAATTCAGTGCCACTGCGAGGGTGACACACGTGGCTGGAAACGAAAGCTTCAGCCTCTCCATTCAGTGTTCCACCTTCAGGCTTCCATATGTAGAAGAGGTTTTGGCACAGACCATGTGATTGGCGGTCAGATCTCAGGAAACGCCAGGCCTGCAGAGATCTCGGGACAGGAGAACCCGCATTCTTGGTAACTGTACATCTGCTTCCAAACTCCAAGCGATACTTCTTTTTTTGAGTAAGTATTTCTCAAATTATAATGTATGACTTTCCTTCATGCTTTTAACTCAATAATATTCTCTTCTAAAGTAATAAAATAACATGCCAAAGTCTCATTAAGGAATAAAGAAGCCATTCTCTTGATTGGAGGGAGGCGTCCGTATGATGTGAGCAGCACAGTAATGTCACTGTGTGTATATGTGAATAGTTTGTGTATTATTGTCCTTCCACAACTAAAATTAACTAAATTTTTATTGCCTTTAACTAAGGAAACTAAAAGAAAGCATTCTGTATGTGTAAGGGGTGTAGAAAGGGAAACCACTGCTTATGTAACCTCCCTCCCTCTGTCAGAAATAGGAAGACACCCTAAGCATGATGGTGTAGACACAGGGTCTGTTCCCTACAGACGATGCCCGTGATGCAGGGAGGGTGCCATGCGGATCCGATGTGACTCCACTACATCCATGCTTCCCTCTTTGCTTGTGGCTCCCTATCTGTGCCATTTGTCCAATGAATGTGCTCCCTTCCTGCAAAGCAAGACAGGAAAAATGAAGTGCATGATCCAGAACAGCTCCACTGAAAAATTCACAAGGATGAGATTGAATTTTCTATCACATATGTGTTTCCTTGTTTAAGCTGTCAAAAACCATAGTGAGACAGTTAATTTAACGTGTCACCTTGGATAGGCTATGGTACCCAAACGTTTGGTCAAACACCAGCCTGGATGTTTCAGCAAAGGTTATTTTTAGATGAGATTAACATTTAAATCAGTAGACTTTAAGAAAAGCAGATGACGTTCCATAATGTGGGTGGGCCTCATCCAATCAGTTGACGTCCATTAAGGAAAAAGAGGAAGGAAGTTCCCAGAGGAAGGAGGAATTCTGCCTTCAGACTTGAGCTGCAATAACAGTTCTTCCCTGGGTCTGCCCTGCAGAATTTGAACTTATCAGTTTTCACAATTACATGAAGCAATCCCTTAAAATAAATGCTCTCTCTCTCAGGTAGGTAGGTAGGTAGGTAGCTACATAGATAGAGAGATAGATATGCAAACATCGTATTATTTT